>NC_137803.1:48012684-48256418 GCF_963383645.1 Muscardinus avellanarius | reverse complement strand
GATTTACTCAGCCATAAAGAAGAACAAAATTACATGATTTACAGGGAAATGGATGGAAGTGGAGAACATTATCCTAAGTGAGATTAGTCAGTCGCAAAAAAATAAGAAATCAGATGCTCTGCCTAATATGCAGAAGCTAGGGAGAAAATGGGTCATAGAAGGAACTGTAGATGAAGAAGGAGAAACTACAGATGAGCAAATAAGGCACCTGACTCAGGGGATGAAAGGGAGGAAGAGGGAGATTCCCTAATGTGCATGATGTACATTCACAAACACTGAAGTCAATCACTGAGCCAAACACGAGAAGAAGGGAGGAGGAGGGAATGAGGTGGGGAATGGGTAAGGGCCAATTGAGTGATGTGTGCATATATGCCTCTACCATCTGTACTCCATTAAGACATATGAGCACAATGCAGCAATAAAAAAGCTTAAAAAGAGGGCATAGGAAGGAGAAGAGAGATTTTGAGCAATAAGTAAGGATTATAATCAGGAGGACTTGGTAGCTAATATTATATCCGGAGTGAGTGTGATTGCCTTTGGATTCTTCTGTGGAATCATTTACTCATTACATTTTAGCAGTTGAGATATGCCAGAAACTATGATAAGTGGTTAGACTATAATGTTTAGTGAAAAACAGGCATGTTTTGTCATCAATTTTATAAATATTTGTAATTTTTCTTAATCACACCATTTAAAGTAAATTGCTACTGACTAAACACATTTTTTCTTTTTCTTTTTCTTTTTCTTTTTTGGAATGGAGACTTAACCCAGGGGCATTCATGTATATATGTGTATATATATATATATATATATATATATATATGAATATAGATACACATACACACATATGTGTATACATGTGTATATATACATATATAAATATACACATGCATGCATACATATGTATACACATACATATTTTACATAGACATATATATGTGTGTATATATATATATATATATATATATATACACACACAGACAGATACATAAATATACTTTTACTGGTGCAGAGGTATTCTACTCCCATGCTATGCCCATCAATCGTTTTATTTTTTATTTTGAAATGGGTTCTCACTAATTGCTGAAGCTCTCATTAAGCTGAGGAGGCTGACCTCAAACTTGCTATCCTCCTGTCTCAGTCTTTCAAGTACTAGGATTACAGGCCTGCACCACCAGGCCTATATGATTTTGCTCTTTCTTTTTTTAATTGGTGTATTATAGTCTCACGTCATAATATGGATTATGTTGACAAGGGTATATATTCACATGGTACTTGTTGCCCTCCCCCATCTCCTTTTCCCTCTCTCTCAATTTTGGATGTCAGGTTAACTGTCATATTCACATGTATACACATATTCAAATGTAGCTTTTCCATTAATTAACTTCAGCCTTCTTCTTCCTTTCCATTTCAGCTTTGCTGAGGTTTCCCATCCATTATCTGGAGTCTCTTTAGTATCCCTAATACTCCCTAGTTTGGGCATATTAGAGAAAACATATGTTCCTTCTCTTTTTGTGCTTATCTGACCTCACTTAACATAATGTTCTCCAGGTCTTTCCATCTTTTTGCGAATGATATGATTTCGTTCTTCATTATTGCTGAGTAGATTTCCATTGTGTGTATTTCCCATAATTTCGCAATCCATTCATTTATTGATGGAGACCCAGATTGGTTCCATTTTTTGGATACTGTAAACTGTGCTGCTATGAACATGGGTATGCATATATTATTATAGTTCTCTGATTTCAACCACTTTGGAAAGATACCCAGGAGTGGTATAGCTGGATCATATGGTGGATCCATTCCCAGTTTTTTAAGGAATCTCCATACTGATCTCCATAGTGGCTGAACTAGTTTGCACTCCCACCAACAGTGTAAAAGAGTTCCTCTTTCCCCAAATGCTCCCCAGCATTTGTTGTTATTCGACTTCTTTATGCTTGCCACTCTGATTGGGGTTAGATGGAATCTCAGCATAGTTTTGATTTGCATCTCCCTGATGGCTAATGGTGTTGAACATTTTTTCATATATCTATTGGCAATTTGTATCTCTTCTTTTATGAAGTTTCTATTCAATTCAGTTTTTCATTTCTTAATTGGGCTAATAGTTTTGCTAGTGTAGAGTCTTTTGAGCTCTTTGTATATTCTGGATATTAGCTCTCTATCAGAGTCTTTCTAATGAGAGTATATGAAACTGCATGAGGCCTGCAGTCAGGAAAGGCTTCATGAAGGAATGATGTCAGAGCTGAGGGCTGAGGGTTGATGGACAGGGGCTGACTGGAGTGGCACTCCTTGCCAGTGATGGTGTGTTGTGTGGCAAAGGAACTTGTCAAGTGAAAGCATATTCAAGGGAGATGACATGGGTATTGAGGGGCCACAGACATCCACGTGCAAGTGTTGAGTGCTTAATAGTCAATACCAGTTTCCACTAGGAAAAGCTACCTACATAAAGTTTGAGTTCCTTTCCAACCCAATTGCACCCAGTGGATGGGTGACATTGCCTGAGCAGTGTGTACAGGGTGAGAACAGATAAAGACAACAGACTAAGTTGGCATTATACTTAGGGGCTGTGAGGAGAAGGAGTTGCCAAAGAGTTGCTAAAATAAAGGAACAGAAGGAGGAGATCATTTCAAAGAGATGTGGCAAGTATCATAGAAAAGGCAGGTCAAATAAGGACGAAAGGCTATGAGTTTGGAATCTGGGCAGTTCACAGTGACCTGGGCCAGGATAATTGCCTTGAAGAGGTGGCAGAGGGACCCAGATTAGGAGGAAAGGAAATAAGATTTAAGAAAGGAGTGGGAAGCAACCTCATCCAACTGTTTTAAGTGGCTTATTGTTGCAGGAAGGAGAAGGGTGACTGACCAGGCAGTCAAGGTTGTTTTGTTGCTGTTTGCTTATTTCCATGCTGGGGTGTGTCGGGGCCAGCCCGACAGTGACGGAGGTGAGCGGTAAGATGAGTACCGACGGCTGGACAAACCACATGAGCTGGGAGATGTGTCAGGCAGGGTCGCGTTTATTGCTGAACACAGCAAGCTCTTTTAAAGGCAAATGCAGCAAGGGGATTTCCAGGGCGCCAACCTATGGGCCAATGATTTTAAAGGTCAACCTGTTCATGTGCCTTTTCCTCCTATCCAGGCCGAGTCATGCACCAAGCACGAGCGTGGAAGTCTCTTGGCCCTATCAGGGGTTAGATCCTGGCCAAACGACTTGACCACAGCGCTTCCTCTCCTGAGGGCCGCAGTCGCCAATAGAGTTTGGAAATTGCTTAGTCATGGCTAAGCAGAAGTATCCGACAGGGGTGGGGTAGGGGAAATATCAGTAGAGGCAGCAGCACCATCAGCCTCATCGTGGTGTGGGCACTGTGCCCACCCTACCCGTTAAGTGCTTCTGAGTCTCCTGACAGAGTTAGGGTAGTGATGAACTTCTCAATGTCATTCCCTTGAAAATACAACTAGAGGTGCTCATGGCTTCTCCCTAGGCAGAGTATTGTTCAATTATTATTTTTATTTTGTCTTGTTCTGAAAATGATTTGAGCCACCATACAAAATTCATAATCTATATTAGTGTAATATAAATAGATGAGAAAGTAAGACTGGCCAGAAAGTAAGCCTTTAAGTAAGTGTGTGTGTGTGTGTGTGTGTGTGTGTGTGTGTGTGTGTGTGTAAGAGATAGGGGGAGAAAATTTTGAGATTAATAAATACTTTTATAAACAGGATCTATTTGAATCAGTTTTTTATTCAACCTAAATCTTCCTTCTGTAAGGTATCACAATGAAAAAGTACATCTTTTAATTTGCCAAAGCTAAAAAATATCTCTACTAGCAACGAAGGTGTTGGAAGCTTCTCTTGAGAAAAACAAATTGACAAATAAATATTTCTGATCCCAGACAAAAGACAGTAACAGAGGAAGGCAGCCAGAAAGGGAAGAGTCCAAGGACAGAGATGGAAAGAATGCCAAGAAACAAACACATAAAAAAGATTTAGCGATCCGGCTAATTAAAAATTTAAGAGCTTTATTTGTCAAAAACATCATAAACAACCCAAATGTTCTAAGATAGAGGACAGGTTAAAGCAATCTGACTGCATTTGCTGCATAGGTGGGAATTTGCTGAGCCAGGGTTCCTTTGGCTGATGGAGGTTAAGAATCCAGTTCAAGGTTACCCACCTATTACCTACCAAAGCCAAATGTGAGCCCTATGTCTCTGCAGAAAGAACCCGGCACCTGCTCTTGACCATTATTCCTCTTTTTTTATTATTTGCTTGAGATTTATTTATTTCATTCTCTTTTAAAGCTTTCTTAATTGATTATTTTTGTTTTAATTTTATATTTAATAGTTTTTAGTATTCAGTGATTCAGTAATATCTGTGTTTACTTTTATTCACTTTCTAATTCGGTCAATTCATTCATTTTTGGATAATCCAAGGTAAGAAAGTATCTGGCACTGTGGCTGGCATCTAATGCATATTCACATACAGGTAGAAAGAAGGTAACTCAGGATATGTGCAGGTTATATACTGGGACTGCAAAACAGGGAGAGAGATATTCCTTCTACTTGGGTGGGGGAACTTGAATTTGTGCTGGATTTTAGTGTCTGAATAGGAATTTAACATATGAGGATGAAGAAAAGGGCAATTTAGGGGTAACTAAATTCAAGGCATAAGGAAGAGAATTATAAAGAAAGTTGTCTTTAAGGACAAGTACATGCAGCCTAGTTTTATCAGTTTAGAGCATAGCTAGGGAAAATAAAGCTGAATAACTTAAATATTTACAACCAGGTGTGCTGGCACACACCTGTAATCCTAGTACTTAGAAGGTTGTGACAGAGGGTTGCAGGTTTGAGACCATCCTCAGCACTGTGGCGAGACTCAGCAACCTATTGAGAAACCCTGTTTCAAAATGAAGAATAAAAAGGGACTGGAAATGGAGCTAGAAGGTGAATGCCTCTGGGATCAATAATCACACACACACACACACACACACACACACTCACACACACGCGCGCACACACACTTACACACTTTAACAATTTTTTTAAACCTTAAAAAAAGCTAAAACTGAAATTAAACATTTTTTATAACAGGCTAATATTTCTGTTTGAACCTGCAGACAAGGGAGAAGAATCACAGGATTTTATCAAGTAGCAGCAATAAAAACATTTGTAATAGTAACTAGAGTTTTATATTTGCTTTCAAACTGGCACTGGCAGCTCACTGTCCATCAGGTGGCTGAGTAAGCAGAATTGAGAGAGACATCCTGATTGTGGTCCCCATGATGGAGAAATGAGAATAGATAAAATCTACCAAGGGATAGAACATGTAAGAAAGAACCGGAAACTGAGAGCAAACCGTATTATGAGCATGGGGGAGGGGAGTGAGGCAGAAATATAAAGAAAGCAAGAATTATACAAAGCCAGGGTTCTGAAGGAGGGCTTTAGTCTATTCCTCTATTATACTTTATATTTCTTGTGCTTGTCTTTAATTTTTCCTTTCAAAATAGCAATATTTCTACATTGTTAGGGTGGGGATTATTAGTTTGTTTTGACAATGTTTTACACCATGCTAATGACATTGTTAGGCATTTAAGAATACTTGCTGATTGTTGCAATATTGAAATGATAAAAAAATCATCAGAGCGAACACTCCATAATGGGTAGTTCGATGTGCTTGCCATGGGTTATTCATTTACTCCCACAACAACCAAAATATGTAATGTGAAATAGCCACATGTGAGTGGAGTTACAGCCTAAAACTCTTATATTCTAGCCCTGCAGGAATATTGATATTTGCTGTAATTTCTAAAATTTTATGGGAGTTAGAACACTTTATCACACTTACTTTAAAAAGTTATTTTCTAAGCATATACTTTCTGAAAACATCATGTTTGGAACTCTGGGTGGGTGTGAAGAGTCACAGGAGTTGCTGGTTACAAGCAAATTTTTGTTAGAAAATTTTATTTTCTTTACCCTTAACTGAAATAACTTTCTTATATAAAAGGATAAAGTTCAGAATTTGTCCCCAGCTGGTATATTAGAAAGATTATTTGAAAAATAACAATTAGGGATTTCATAGTTTAATAGTTTAGAAACTTTAGAATTTAAGTTGTTAGTTAATATCTTTTGTGTGTGGGGGGGGTACTTGGGATTGAGCCTAGGGATATCTAGATCTGAGTTACACCCCCAGCCCCACTGATTTTTATTTTGAAATAGGATCTCACTAGGTGGGTGAGAGTCTCACTACTTGCTGAGATTGTCTTTGAACCTGAGATCCTCCTGTCTTAGCCTCCAAACTATTGATATTATAAGCATTTGCCACCATGTTAACATTTTAATTCATACAAAAATAGAAAATAATGTTGGTCAAGATATAGAGATATTGGAAGTTTCAATATCTTTTTATTAGTGCTAATATAAAGTGCTGTAGCCACTGTGGGAAATAGTATGGCCAGTCCTCAAATAATTAAAAATGGAATTATTGTATGAACCAACAATTCTGCTTTTTAGGCATACATAGGAATATCAAGGTAACATTTGTTCACTCATATTCGTAGCTACCTTTCTGATAATAGTATTCCAAAAAGAGAAGAAAACCAGTGTGTTCACTGTTGGGTGAATAAACAAGATGTTGTATATGCATCCAATTGAATATTATACAGCTTTAAAAAGGAAGAAAATTTTGGACATATAGTACAACATAGAGTAATCTTGAGAACATTATGCTAAGTAAAATAAACCAGTTTCAAATATGATAAATATTATTTTATCTTGCTTATGTGAAGTACCTAGAATAGTCAAATTCATAGAGGTAGTAAATATAATGGTCATTTCCAGGATCTGGGGCAAGAGGAGAATTAGTTGTGTATAAAGGAACTCAGTTCTGAAGATTGGCTCCAATATAGTATGGATATACTTAATTCTACTAAAATATACACTTAAAATGTTTACAAATTGTTTAATGTTATTTAATCACAATTTTACAAAATGTGAAATAAAACCTCTCTTAATTCAGTTATTCTTGAGGCCCAAAAATGTTATATTATCATTTTTTATACACACTTTAAAGAACGCACACCGTTGCAGTATGCTGAAAACTCCATTCATGTGAGCAGCTCCTACTGTGTGTGAACTCACAGCTGAAAGAATGGAAACAAGACACAGGTGAAAAGCAAAATGAGTAAGTGCGTACAGCCAAGCTACTAATAATGTGCTTCACTATTCAAATGGAACTTTCTGGAATGCTTTAATTTAGGCTTCCTGATAAAGAGCCTATTTTTGACTTGAAATGAAGAACAATTAATTCTACTATAGGCTTCAGAAGGGATGATAATATGGGGACCTGATTATACTTTATAATGATACCAGATAGGGTAATTTAAAAAATGTTTTATTGGATCTATGAAGGGATCATTGTGTGACTTGCATTTAGAAAACTTATTCTCTGAAGAAATATCCATGGTTAGGCTTTTATTGTTAGGGAAAATTATGTGTTTGAAATTTATTAATCCCTTTCTTGGGGTGACTGTCATGACTCATACTGTTTACAATTAATCCCTTCTGTAATCTGCCCTCAAGTTATTTTTATGTGAAATCTGAGAATCCAAGCATTATTCTTTTTTTCCATATACAGACATATAATGGTGGGCCATAGTCTTGCCATTATCAGTGGATTAATTCAAATTTGATAGAATTATCTCTCTCCGGAGATATATTATGAAAGACTTTTAAAGGAACAGATTTCCATACTAACTTTGAACTTAATCAGCGATTTCATAATTATTCCAGGACTGCTACAAGGAATCCCATGGCTTCTTATTATTCATAGCAGCAAGACAAAATGTATGCAACCTTTCTTCATTTTAGGAGGTGGCAAAAGGTCTCAGAGATTACCCTTCACATGCTAATATTTCAGAAATCTATTATTTGGCATAGTGGTAAAACAGAAGGTAACTTTCAAGAATCTTCAGTATCTTTCTCTTTCTTTATTCTTAAAAATGTCTTTTCTGTATCTAAAATTCTTTTAGTTCTTTAGCAGCTTTTGAGTTTTCATTCATAACGTTTCTCTGGAGAAAATATTGACCTTTGCCATTAAAAATGGAAAAGCCAAATAATAGTCTGCAAAATAATCAACGGTGTTCCTTTGTTTCTGTAAATGAAACTAACAAACTGGACTTCAGGAATATTTTTTTAGGGTATCCCTTGATAGTCTCCATAATCATATAGGACAATATTTCCTGTCCTTTAAAAAAATCTTGTTCTTGTTTTCTGTTTGCTGATAACTTACATAAAATGATTATTTTAAATGCTATACCACATAAATATCTCCAAAATTTTAATAAATATATGTGTTGCATTGCTACCTGAAGTAGAGGACTATTTAATTGCATAGAAATATATGACTGCAATTATAAATACTTTCAAGCCTTTACATCTGAGGTTTGCTATGGTCTGAATGTGGTCTCCAAAATTCATATATTGAAACATAATTACCAACCCCTGAGGAGGTAAGTCATGAGGGTTCTACTTTCATAGGTGGGATTGATGCCGTGTGTGTGTGTGTGTGTGTGTGTGTGTGTGTGTGTGTGTGTGTGTGTGTGTGTGTTACAGGGAACTGAACCCAGGGCTTAGCACATGAGAGCCAAGCACTCTACCTCGAGCTGTGATGAATACCTTTTAAAAGAGGATTCACTTTACATTCACATTTTTTTTGCTCCTTCCCCTTTCTCCTAGTGTCTATTAAGGAAAGCAGATTGATGGGGGTTATCTCTTCAGTCACCTGCCCTGCCAGTGCCTGGTCCTTGGGCTTCCCAGCTTCCACAACCCTCCAAGACTGTTAGAAATACACTTTTGTTTTTTGTCAATTACTCAAATTACATTTTGTTCTTTGTAAATTACTCAAAGCCATTTTGTGATAGCAGCACAGACAGAGTCAATGTGGTTACCTAGTTTATGGGGACAAGGGGAGATAATCTTTATTTTCAGATGTACATTACAAGATGCTTATGCAAATTTTTCCTCTTAGTACTATAAGCTGTGGAATTGGAGAGCTGTCTTTCTATGCTACACATATTTTATAAAAGCCTCATAGGTTTTTCTGATGCATAGCCTGATTTTAGAACCCCTAGGGTCAAAATGCATCCAAATGATGGCAGAGGGAGAAGGAGGCACAGGGGTGCTGCCTGTCCAGTGGTGAGCTTCACTGGCTGGATCCTGCTTCTAGACTAGCCTTCAGCACTCATCTCCAGGAATTTACTATGTTGAAACAAAGTTGGAAAATATTTGCCATTATTGGTATAAAATATCCTTTATCTTTATGATTATAATGTATAAATTCTGACAAGTCTGTTCTTTATATAAAGTATATATTATCATATACCAACTGATATGATGGTATTTCAAAAATTTAATTGCTGATAACTGTAAATAATTGAAGCTCTTTTTCATTTCCCTGAAATATTTTCCATTTTCAGTAATTCAGGAAATACTTAGTGAATCAAATTGGTAATACTTCAGCTGGGCGTGGTGGCACATACTTGTAATCCCAGGATTTGGGAGGCTGAGACTGGAGGATCGCGGTTCCTGGACAGCCTCAGCTACTTAGTGAGGTCCTCTGCAACTTAGTGAGACCCTGTTTCAAAATAAAGAATAAAGAAATAGGGCAGAGGGTGTAGCTTGGAGGTCGAATGCCCTGGATTCCATCCCCAGACCCACACACACACACAAAAAAAATTGGTAATATTTGCCTTTTAGTCTTTCTATATAAGCAGAAGAATGCAGCCTGGTGATTGAAAACAGTGTCTAACAAAGCCTAAGCTCTTCCATTTACTCTCTGCTGTGAATTGGATGTATCCTTAAATTTAATGTGCTGGAAACTTCATTCCCAGTAAAACAGTGTTGGCGAGCGGGAAATTTGAAAGGCAACTGGGTCCGTAAGGAACTGATGCTGTTATCACTGGCCTGGGTTAGCTATTGAGGTAGTGGGGTTCTGACTAAAGAATGAGTTTGGATTTATTTATTTGCTTGTTTGTTTATTTATTCATTTTGATACTGGAGATTAAACTCAGAGGCATTCTACTTCCAATCTACACTCTCCCTCAGACATTTTTTATTTTCTTTTAAATTTTCTTTTAAATTTTGAAACAGAGTCTCACTAAGTTGCTGAGGCTGGCTTCATTCCCATGGTATTCCCATGGTGCTCCAGCCTCCCCAAATTGGGATTACAGGTGTGTGCTGCCATGGCTGGCTTGGTCTTCTTCTCGGTTCTTCCGTCAGATTCTTTTGCCTTCTGCCTTTCACCATGGGATGCCACCGGATGCTCCTTAATATTGAATTCCCCAGCCATCAAACTATAAAAAAACTAATCTGTTCTCTTAAGATTACCCCAGTTCGGTCATTCTGTATAGTAGTTCACAATAGAAGAAGTCACTGTGTGACCTCAATAAGGTCGATTTTCTTTTACCTCACCCTCCCATTAGTAAACAGGTATATATATATATATATATATATATATATATATATATATATATATGTCTTCGTAGAAGTAAACACATTATAATCAACTAATACTATACTTGTGGATGTGAAACCCTAAGAGTCCTGGATGCTTGTCCTTATTTGTAGTAGGATTCAGAACTATTCTTTCATAGTACCTTTCCTTAAAATAATTTTTCCTGGCAGTAGCAAATTCAGAAATTTCTTGTCTGTTTGAGATGCAGTCTTTTAAGCAATTTGGAAGCTATCCCTGTTTGACTATATGTGCACCTACATCTATAAAAAGATGAATATTATCCGGGAGTAGTGGTACACGCTTGTCAACCCAGTACTTGGGAGGCTGAGACAGGAGGATCACACAGGTTCAAAGCCAGCCTCAGCTACTTAGTGAGGCTCTCATCTACTTAGTGAGACCCTGTTTCAAAATAAAGTAAAACATAGGTCTGGGAGTATAGCCCGGGAGTAGAAAAGTCCCGGGGTTACACCCCCAGTACCACCAAAAAAAAAAAGATGAGTATTACTTAATTATGAAAACTAGACTTATTTCTGGATGATATTACTTGTGCTTTTATTTATCATCTGTGCTTTATACATCCACCTATCCAATGAATGACTGCCTTCCATGAGCCCTGGCCTGGTGAAATAAACAAGACACACTACCTGCCTTTTTTTTAACCTTATTTATTTTTTATGTTTTTTATTGGTGCATTGTTGCCAGACATCTTAATGAAGTATAAGATAGTAGAGGCATACATGCACACATCAACCAGTTAGCCCTTTCCCATTTCCCACCCATCCCCTTCTCTCTCCCTCCTTCTCGTGTTTAGCTTAGTGACTGACTGATATGTTTATCAATGTACATCATGTACTTTGGGAATCTTCCTCTTTCCCCCTCTTATCCCCCCAGTCAGG
The DNA here is from genome assembly GCF_963383645.1 of Muscardinus avellanarius. Classification (NCBI taxonomy): domain Eukaryota; kingdom Metazoa; phylum Chordata; class Mammalia; order Rodentia; family Gliridae; genus Muscardinus; species Muscardinus avellanarius. Next base: position 48,245,026 of record NC_137803.1, on the reverse strand, counting down.
TCGCCCTATTCGCTCATGTATAGTATCTCCTTCTTTGTCTAGAGTTCCTCCTATAACCCTTTTACTTCTTAGCTTTCACATATTAAGGAGAGCATCCAAGTTTTTACTTTTTGTGACTGATTATTCTCATTTAGCATGTGCTCCCATTGTCTGGTAGTTCCAGAGAAAGACAGACAGGTAGATAGATGACATAGTACTGAGCACTGAGCACTGTGGTATGACTGTGCCTGCAGGCCTGCAGGGCGGCTCCCTGAGAACATTTAATGCCTGGATAGTCAGGGAAGGCATTCTGTTTTTCTAATAGTTTTAAGTTATTGTTTTAGTTGACCTCAGTCAAACTATTACCCTAGATGAAATAGATGCTTTTAGAGCCTTTTAGAAAACAATTAGGGCAAACCTGGCTTCTTTCAAATCTGGAGACAGAAACTTCCTTTCTTAATCTCATGGCTATTTTACTTTAGGTGGCAGGACACACTGATTATGGCTATTTTGCGGCATATCAGCCTTACTTGGAGGTAAGAGGGTGTTGGTATATTTTATATAGCAGAGTTGAATAAATCCCAGTGCTTATCACTGTAATTTACTGCATGTGAAGCTGGCCTGTCTCCTGGATCACAAAAGCAATGCCCCAGGGAAAGTCTGCGTCTCACTTTTACATTTAAGAAATAAAATATTCTTCTAGCATGAAATACATAAAAATTTGTAAAATTTAGTCTAAGCAGTAATAATTATTTGTAAGCCCTATAAACTCTAGGTTTCATTATAGTATTGCCATATAATTCTTTTCTTTTTGGGATTTATAAAATTTTTGCCTACTATAATGGATTATTAGTTATATAGGTTATTTGTAGTTTCGAATTTACAACCCTGTGTTTTATGTTAGCTTGCTTGCAAATGTGAAATATTAAGATGCCTATACTCTGAATTTTCTTTTATATAATGTCTCTTGAAATAAGAAAATATATTATCTTTGGTCATCTAGGGGATACTTAAATATAATTTTAAACAAAGAATGAATGAAAATACTGCAGAAAAGCTAAAAATCACTGCCCTGGGAATACTTAGCCTTTTCTTTAAATTTAGTATCCACATGGACATTGCCATGGGTACAAACATATGCCAATTGAGTGGGTTAGTGATAATAAGTCTTGCCAAGTTCAATCCATTTTGTTGGTTGTATTTAAGAAAAAAAAAAAGCATTTCCAGAAATGTTCTTGGACCGCTTAAAATAATAAAGAACTAAGCCACATGTTCGTTTCTTATGCTAGAAACCAGAAACCACAGAGCCCAAAGAGCTTTGGGGTGTAATCATTAAAACATGCAAACATGGTGGCTTGGATGGAAGAAGCTATTTTGTTCTCAACAGCTGAAAGCTCTTTATTAAGACCACCCATAAAGCCTTCTTAAAGAAAGCTTTTTGCCAAGTCCTCCATGACTTCAATTTAGTCTTGAAACAAAAATTGGAAGCAAAATCAAAGTGCCAAATCTAGAGTACAAATTAGCCAAGTTTTAACAAAAAAGGGAGGGATTCTTCAGAACATGACTCTTTCAAAATCTCCCTTCAGAGTTATACAAACAAATATGCACACAGGTCTTGGTGTGCTTGACTTTGAACCTTACTCTGATGTATAATTATAATGTACCAATAACAGTATAAAAGTAAAACAAAATTAAAATAAAATAACAAACGACTGGGGTATAACTTCGAAGTAGAACACACCTGGGTTCAGTTCCCAGTATCACAAACAAAGGAACAGGTCAGTGGTTAGTGAGAGGAGTGAGGGGAGGATGGTAAGAAGTGACAATACTGGAATAAAGAGCAGGTCCTGGGTTAATACTGCTCACAGTGGTCAGGAGGAGAGCCTTACGAGCAGATATTTGAGCTGACTTTTAAGTTCAGCAAATAAGATTCCAAAGAGCCAAAGACTTTTAAAAAAGTCACCCTCCATGTGAGAAAAGGCAAAACAGTAATTTTGTTGCTTGCAGACAAAATAGCTTCCCAAGTTATTCTGCTTCTCACATTTATCAGCTTAATCCCAACATTGAAAGAATTCAGCCAATCCCCTAAATGGATTCAAGAAATTATTCAAGTCACCTGAAAGCACTGCCATAGTGAATATATCATCTCCTTCTTATGATGGATCAACACAATACACTTGGAAATATTGTTTATCTTCTATTGTTCATGTAGTGCTGATTAGATTTTGAATATAGGATATAGCCATGTTCCCCTAAATTTGTTCTTAGGGATGGTCATGTTCATATTAAACAGTGTGTTTTGTTGATGTTAATATCTAGTATTCTTTCCCTCCTGGGCAATAATCAGAGAATTCTCACTACAAAACTAATGAAGTCTGGCTTCCAGCCTTTCCAGTTAGATGGAATATCATTGTGGTGGCTAAAGAAGTTTATGGAGTCTTGCATAGTAGAAGTTGAGTTGAGGGCTGAGTGTGTAGTTCAGTGACAGAACACTTGCCTAGCATGCACAGGGCCCTGGGTTCGATACCCAGCACCAAAACAATCAAAGAAACAAGAAAGCATGCAATTTTATTTATTTTTATTGGTCCATTGTGGTTATACATCTTAATTTGGTAGAAGATGGTAGAGACATAGAGGCACACATCATCCATCTAGCCTTTGCCCAATTCCTAACCCATTCCCAACCCCCTCCATCCTTCTCATGCTTAGCTTAGTGATTGACTTTGATATGATTGTAAATGTAAGTCACATACATTAGGGAATTTGCTTCTTTCTCCTGCCCATCCTCCTCAGGTTGCCTTATTTGCTCAACTATGGTTTCTGAAAGGACACAACTGGTTTCTGAAAGGATACAATTGATCTCTTTTGTTTGTAATATAATCTCTGATAAATGTACTGGTATAAAAATAACTTGTAGTAATACTTATACTCTCTATGCAACAGTACCTGAGCATAAGTCACCGAATAATAGAAAGAAATAAGGTTTAGAATGAACAGAAGGAGAAGTGTGAGATAGTATCTGAAGGATACAGCTTATATATACATTCGTATGTGTATATTTGTACCTATATATGAGATTTTTAAATTTGATAACAATCACAAGAATGAACATTGAAATGACCAAAACAAGTTTGAAGCTGAGAAAAATATTTCTCAATGACCAATAATCAAAAGTAAACATCCATTGCTCATATTATAGGAAAAGTTAAATCAGCAAATCAGTGTTATATGAAGAAGTGATTGAAGTTTATTACATTCCAGAAATGTAAAAAATAAAATATAAAGGTGTATCAGATCATTAATCAGTAAAATATGTGTTTTTATGTGCAATGTTTGTCAATTTTTAAAATATTATATTTTGGCATACTTTTTCTAATTCTAAATAATATGTACTTGTATTTAAGCTTTTTTTTCTTAAATGTCACCCAAGCTATTGCTCTTGTCAATAATTCTTACAGGATCTGAAAGCTCGGTTTACAATGATTACAACATTTATGCTTCTAACTTACTTATCCTCCCCCATTTTTTTATCGTTTCTTTTTTTGTTGGTACTGGGGGTGGAACCCAGAGGCTTTCTACCTCTGGGCTATACTCCCAGACCTATTTTATATTTTATTTGGAGACAGGGTCTCACTACGTTGCTGAGAGCCTCACTAAGTAGCTGAGGCTGGCTTCGAACCTGTGCGATCCTCCTGTCTCAGCCTCCCAAGTGCAGGGATTACAAGCGTGCGCCACCACACCCGGCCCCCCTTTTTTAACCAGAGCTCATTTTTTTTTTTTTTTTTTTTTTTGCTGCATAGTACTGGGGTTAAACCTAGGAGCATTCTACTTCTGAATTACACCCCAGCCCTATTTTATTCTTTATTTTGAAACAGGGTCTCACTCAGTTGCAAAGGCCTCACAAGTTGCTGAGGCTGGTCACGAACCTGCAGTTCTCCTGTCTCAGCTTCCCCAACTATTGGGATTACAAGCACGTGCCACCATGCCTGGCTCCTAAAGTTCAGTTTTTTTTTTTTAATTTATTTTATTTTGGTGGTACTGGGGTTCCTGGAAACCCTTCTACCTCTGGGCTACACTCCCAGACCTATTTTATTTTTGGAAACAGGGTCTCTTAAACCAGCGCGGTTGACTTTGAACCTCCCACCACGCCCGGCTCTAGAGTTCATTTTTAACCATTTAATTTTCATCATATTCTATCAGAAAACCGAACTTCAAACTCCTCAAAAATCTATCTAGCTATTTATATTAAACATGACAAGAGAAATCATGAAGACAATTATCTTCCAAACTCATTCACTTCTAATTTTCTTTTCCCAATAAGAGCTAGGATTCTTTCACTAGGCTCTGGTTCAGAATTTTACTACATCTAAGAGGATCAAAGTATTTCAAATAATCAGAGGTTATTATTCAAAACACTGTAATACTGAAAACAAAAATATTCTATTTTTTTCTTTTGGTACTAGGCATTGAACCCAGGGGTGTTCTACATACAAGCTACACACCCCAAGCTGTTTTTAATTTTTATTTTTTGGTGGTACTGGGGTTCCTGGAAGCCCTTCTACCTCCGGGCTACACTCCCAGACCTATTTTTCATATTTTTATTTGGAAACAGGGTCTCTTAAACTAGTGGGGCTGGCTTCGAACCTGTGCGATCTTCCTGTTTCCGCCTCCCAAGCACGGGGATTACAAGCATGCACCACCGCCCCACTAGCTGTTTTTAATTTTAAAACAGGGTCTTGCTAAATTGCTGAGGATGACCGTAAGCCAGAGATCCTCCTGTCTAGCCATCCAAGTACTGTGATTATAGGCATATGACACCATGCCCAAATAGCTTGTGTGGTATTGGGGATTGAATTCATGGGCATTCTACCTCTAAGCATTCTGGGCATTCTACACTCCCAGCCCTATTTTATTTTTTATTTTGCAACCGGGACTCACTAAGTTGCTGAGGGCTTTGCTAAATTCTTGAGGCTGTCCTTGAACCTGCAATCCTCAGCCTCTAAAGTACTGGGGTTGCAGGAGTGTGTTGCCACATCTAGATAAAAAAGATTCTTAAATCTTTTTGTGATCCTGACTCATTTATTGTAAGCTGGTGAGTAACTATATCGTGGTCAGGACTTTGATATAGTAATCTCTATTGTGAGAGGTTAAAAGAAAATTTAAAATACATAAAGTGACATTCAAAGAAAAGAAATAGTATTGACAGAATAAAATATTTTTATTTTTAAAATTTATTTTTAAACTGGAAAATAGTTAATTTAAAAACTACTCTATGGTATTTCCATCAACTAAATCCCTCTCTGAGCTCTAATTCCTCCCTACACAAAAGCTGGGAATGATGTTCAAACTTAGACTACTAGAAGGTTACAGTGAGTACCATATTTCATTAACATAAATAATTAACTGGAGAAGGTCATGCAATATTCATAGCTAGAAATTATAAAAGTAGAGTATGACTGGGAAGAAAGTACCTGAAACTTGAAGAAAAATAAATCATTTAGCTCACATTCACCTTATGGCTTTACCTTTATCTTATATCATTAATTTAAAAAATGTATTTTCCCTTTAAAATAATAAAAAACAAAACTAAGCAGGGCGGTGTGTTGGGTCATAGCACAGTTGGACGGCATTTGATATACGGTTTGAATCTCTAAGGGATTCAGTGGTTTGACAGGAGGTGGGCGTCACGGGAAGGGGGGGGAGAAGCAGGAGTCTGTGTTCCCCTCTTTTATTTGAAGCCCATTTCAGAAGCAAGGAAACTGCTACTGAGGAGTAGGAGCAATTGTCCCAGTGAGTGTCACAACCTGAAAATGATTTATGTTCCTGGAGGGTTTCCTTCTTGTGGGAAGGGATTATGGTGATAGGTTCTAGAAAACCTACTGAATAAATAAATATGTCCTGGCAGATGTTGCTTTTCCCCTCAGCCATTAGGAATCGCCAGGCATAGAGCTTAGAGGTTGCCTGTAGTGATATTAATTAATGTCAGGAAGCTTTGTTTATGAGTGTCAATAAAGTGATAAACAACTACTATTTACCAATGCAAAGTGGTGGAAAATGGGGGAAAAGAACAATACTTTTCTGATATTCCTTCTCTTGTCAGATGTTCTCATTTCTATGAGGGATTGGGGGGATTCTTTTTTCCTGCCTCTTAAAACCTGGTTGCAGGAAACTCTGAGAGCAGAGTGCTTCCGAAAGCAAAAAAGGGACTGCTTTTATGTCCAGAAGCCTCATTAGGATTTCTGAGGAAATGAAAAGTGGTTTGATGTGAGACTGAACGAAAGCGGCCAGGTGTAGAATTTTCGCGCGAGTTAAACTGCTCATCTTGTTGATGAGGTGATTTCAGGGCAAGCTCAAAAAAGACTCCATTGTTCAGTGTGTGGCCCCAAGAACAATGATGTACAAATTAGCTGTGTCCAATCACTCAGGAAAGCTTATCACTGCCATCTGGTCCTCTATCATTACCTACCTTCCCTCTTTCATTTTAGCCTGGAAAGTAGAATAGGATCCAGCATGGATCGGAGAGCGTGGGGATCTGACACTGATTTCTCAAAAGGAAAAAGAAAAGAGGTATTTTAACACGAATAAAAATACTGTAGTTGAAAACCATATTTGCTATAGGTATCAATTATGCTTTAAAACATTTAAAAGTGGAATAGTTTAACTCTTCTAAAATACCCAAACATTTGTACATGGGTTACTTCCTTATTATAATACTTTCTTCTTTCTTTGTTATTATGGATAAATGTTAATCACAACAGCATCTATTAACTTCAATTGATCCATGCTCAGTGGTACACACCTGTAATCCCAGTACTTGGGTGGCTGAAATTGGAGAATCACAGGTTCTAGGCCTGTCTCAGCAACATGGTGAAACTCTGTTTCCAAACAAAAATAAAAAGGGTTGGGGTATAGTTTGGAGATAGAATGCCCCTGAACTTCAATCCCCAATACCAGAAAAAAAACCCATCTAATTAAACATAATATTCTACCCCAAAGGTAATTTACAGTATAGTGGTGTATATGTGATGAACATACTAAGTAATGATTTGTGCATTACTGGAAATGACATTAAGTTTTTAGGCAAAATTGATGCTGTTTTGTGCATTGATCCCGTATGTTAGTAGATTAATACCTCGTACACTGGAATCACCAGAGAATGTTTTTTTTTTAAATAATTTTTTTTTCTAGCTCGGTTTTACCACTGTATTTTCCCAAAGTATTTCACACATTTGAAGTACCTTTAAACCTTTAAGCTAAGATTATAAATTGAGAATGAAATAAAAAAATATTTTGTAATGATTAAGACTAACCATTAAAAAGATAAAGATCATCTATTCTAACATAATCTGTGAAGAGATTTAAATACGTTCAGATTCTAATCAGATCTATTATTTACTCATATTTATTAAGCCTCCAATATATACCACACATTTGTTCAGACATTATATATAAGAATGGCTGTATGCCTTTTTCTGAAGTTCTTTCCCATTGCACCAAACTATAGAAAACTGTGATGTTAACCATATGGAAAAATCCGGTATCTTTCAACACAAATATCTAGCCCACTTACCTAGTTAAGTAATGATAGTAGCCTTAGCTTAACATTGATGCAGCATGCACTATGTGCTAAGTACTTTATGTATGTTAGAATATTTAATTCTCACGGTTTGCTTTGTAAAATTACTGTTGCTGATTCCTGAGTGAAGAAACTCAAGTTCAAAGAAGTTAATTCATTTGCTCAAGATTACATAAATAATGTTTGGACCTAACATTTGAATTGAGATCTTTTTAATTCAAGATCTTAATGTTCATACAATGAAAAAAATATACATGTTTAAATGATAGCTTGATAATATTAGCCATTAACTACCCTCTGTCTCTTGTTTCATGTTTACTAGACATCCTCTTCTGATTTACTTAGAACTTTCATTAAATATTTTCCATAGTTGTAGAGATTATCCACTAATGGTTTTGAAAGGTTGATTCCCTTAACCATTGTATATTTAAAAAACATTGTTATTTAACAATATTGCATTGTGATTTATACTGGACTCTCTTCTGATTTTTTTTTTTCGGTACAAAAATTGAATTCAGGGCCATTCTAACTCTGAACTACAGCCCCAGCCCTATATTCTTTTTTGAAACGGAGTTTCACTAAATTGTTGAGGACCATACAAAGTTGTTGAAGCTGGCCTCAAACCTACAAGCCTCCTCCTGTCTTGGCCTCCCAAATATTGGGATTACAGGTGAGTGCAAACTCTCTTGTGAATTTGATTAATGGGAATTGGTCCTTTCCCACATAAATATTGCTTTTGAACATATTTACAACTTTGGACCAACAACTAAGCAAAATATCTGCTTTATCATTATCTACATTTTCAGAAGTAATGCAGCAGTTTTATTTTTTTAATAATACCAAACTCACAGAAAAGTTTTCAGTACAGTAAAAGAGATTTTTTACCTGAAAAGTTCTATGGAAAGTTGTCAACATGATACCTCATAATCACCAAGTAGTTTTGTCTTTCTACAAATCAGATCATTCTATTCTATACTAAAATATACAATCTAATGATCAAAATCAGGAAAGTAACATCACTACCATATAAGGCTCACAACAGGCTTCTGTTCCCCAAGTAGCCCAGCAGTGATGCTCTCAGCACTTAGCTCTAGTCCAGAGTCTGCTCAGCTGGTAGCTGTCTTGTCATTGTAGGCCAATTCTTCCATCTTCCCTTGGCTTTTAATACCTTGACTTTATAAAGTAACTAAAGGCCTAATATTGTGTTTGTCCTCTTTTTCTTCATGAATAAATGCAGGTTTTTATATTTTTATTTTTTTATTGGTGCATCATTTCATACATCTTAATGTATGAGTAAGATGGTGGAGACATACATGCACACATCACCTAATTAGCTCTTTAAAGGAATATCACTCAAATAATTCTTATTCTCCTATTGCATTCTTTTTTTTTTTTTTTTTTGCAGTAGTGGGGATGAAACCCAGGGCCACTCTACCTCTGAGCTATACACTCAGCCCTATTTTTTATTCATTATTTTGAAACAGGGTCTCATTGAGTTGCAAAGGGTCTCACTAAGTACCTGAGGCTGGCAGCAAAACAAGATCCTCCTGTCTCAGCCTCCCAAATGCTGAGATTACAAGCATGTGCCACCACGCCCGGCTTCTTCTGTATTATTCTATGAGGTGGAACATTATTTCTGTTTGTCTTATTTTTGATAATGTTAAATTTGATAGCTATATATCTATGGTAGCTTATCAGGATTATCCTCCATGAAATTACCCTTTTAATAACTAATAAATAGTTTTTGGAGAAGGTATTTGAGAGTATGTAAATATACCTGACTTATGTCTCAATTTTATTCATATCAATATGATTCATGTATTTTTTTCCTTAGTCAGTGGATTTCAATCTTTACTATTATTATCTATTGTGATGCTCAGATTCTCCAGGATTTAGTTCATGGGAATCCCTTCAGTTTAGCTTCCTTTAGTTTAGTTCCTTTAGTTTAGTTTAGTTTTCATTTAGCCTGTCTCCATAATTTCCTGAGCATTGAATTTGTAGTACAAAACAAAACTATTCAAGGCTCTTTTGTGTGTGTGTGTGTGTGTGTGTGTGTGTGTGTGTGTGTGTTACTGGGATGGAACCCAGGAGCACTCTACCTCTGAGCTACACCTCCCAGCCCTATTTTTTCTTTCATTCTTTATTTTGAAACAGGGTCTCACTGAGTTGCAAAGGGCCTTACTAAATAACTGAGGCTGTCTGTGAACCTGGATCCTCCTGTCTCAGCCTCTCAAATGCTGGGATTACAAGCGTGTGCTTCAAGATTCGTTTTTGTTTTTGTTTGTTTGCCACAGGCCCAACTCCACTGTGTTCCACAGTGGAAAGTGGTCTTTAGTGTGGATTCTGGGTGCAATCGAGGCATGACGGCCCCCAGGATCTCTCTCAGTGCACAACCTAAGTGTACATTAAAGTAGTTTCCTGTAAGTGACTGTAACATTTTACTTTCCCACTAATACTGTATGAATGATTTAGTTTTCCTACGTCCTCACCAAAATTTGGTATCTTTACTTTTTGTCTCAGTCATTTTCATAACTGTGTGGTGATATCTCCTTCAGTTTTTAGTTTGCAGGTTAATGATGGTTAATATCTTTTCATGGGATTATTTGTCACTAAACACCTTCAGTGACATGTCTCATGTCTTTGGCCCATTTTATAGTTGATTATTACTTTTTTCGCTGTTGAGATTTTTATATTCCAAATATTAGTTATTTGTTGAATTTTTGGCTTGCAATATTTGTCCATTTCTATAGCTTGTCTTTTTACCTTCCTCATGGACTTTTTTGTATGACAAAGTTTTTTAATTTTAATATAGTCCAATTTAAGACTTTTTGAATTATGGGTAAGAATTTTGGTGCCAAGTTTAAAATATTTTGTTTATTCCTCATTTCCAAAAATGTCTTATACTTCACACTTAAGTATATAGTCCATTTTGAAGTTATTGTTGTTTTTGACCTATGAAGGTTCAATTGTTATAGTACTATTGTTGAAGAGGCTGTCCATCCTATATTGCTCATTTGGACCTTTGTCAAGAATCAGTTGGGCATATTTATATGTGCCTGTTTTGGGTTCCTCTATTCTTTTCTTTATTACTAATTTTCTTAAAGGATTTTTTTTTTTGGTGGTACTGGGGTTCCTGGAAACCCTTCTACCTCCGGACTACACTCCCAGATCTATTTTATACTTTTTTTTGGAAACAGGGTCTCTTAAGCCAGTGAGGCTGGCTTAGAACCTGCTGGGATCCTCCTGTCTCCGACTCCCAAGCACAGGGATTACAAGCCTGCGCCACCATGCCTGGCTCTTAAAGGATTTATTTTATTTTATTTTTGCAGGTTTGGAGATGGAACCCAGGAGCATTCGACCTCAGAACTATACCCCCTGCCCTATTTTTTATTCTTTTATTTCGAAACAGGGTCTCACTAAGTTGCAGAGGGCCTCACTAAGTAGCTGAGGCTGTCCACGAACCGTGATCCTCCGGTCTCAGCCTTCCTAATGCTGGGGTTACAAGCGTGTGTCACTACACCCAGCTAAGGATTTTTAACAAACATAGATGGGGCCTGGCAGTGGCGCAGGCTTATAATCCCCACACTTGTGCTTGGGAGGCGGAGACAGGAGGATCACGCAGGTTCGAAGCCAGCCACTCTGGATTAAGAGACCCTGTTTCCAAATAAAAAAATATAAAAATAGAACCCCAGTACCACCAAAAAAAAAAAGATAGATAAATAGATGGGTTTTGGATTTTGGTACATATTTTTCTGTATTAATTTATATGCGCATTTGCTTTCTCTTCTTTATGCTGTTGATAATTATGGAGTTTTAACGTTCTGATTTTTTTTCAATCTTACTTTGTTCCTAAGAAGAAGAAACAATTACATTTTAATTGTTTAGCTAAACGTGTTGGGCCATCTCTCATCAACGTTTGGGCAGAATAAAGATATTATTGAATCAAATAAGAAATTAAACACAGAAAAATCATATCTGCATTATATAAATTTACAGGTTATATATAGAAGAACTTTGAGAGAGTATTGAGAAAAATGAAGTCATTTTGCCTAAAAGTCTCCCCTATAAATAAAAACCAGTTCAGTATCCTTATCAGGCTATCATTTATACTCTTATAAACAAGTTTATTAACATAAATTTTTTTTCATTTGCAAAGAAGTCATAGACTATCAAATGGCATATATGCAGCAGATAATGTTCTCCAATACTCTGCACATTGGTAAATTTTTGCTTAACTTAATCCTTCTTTATTTAATGACTCAAACTGATTTCTGTCTTATTGGAGACTCTAATGCATTGAATTAGTGTTGAATCTGGAAAAACGCAAACCCTGTTCCTCTGTAAAATGTGTGTAATATTCAAGTACAAATAGAGTTATGTATGAATGCATCACTATTCACACAAGTAAATGACTCAAATGCTCCAAATGTAAACAAATCAAGGAGCTAAGAAAATTAAATACTTTGGAAAATTGCACGGTCATGTTTGGGCAACTGAATTCAATTATGTGCTGAACTAGTGATCTACTGCTTGACTTTGGAAAGTTTAAACTCTACAGGAAGCCAAAATTCAGGGGCAAAAATCCTGCCCTTGTGAGTCCAAGGAAAGGAGATAAGGCTTGTTATTTGTTCAACATAATTACTTTTTAAAAATCCTTCAAAAATGCTTTTTTTTTCTTAGTTCCTAGGGCTTTCCTAATAAATACTAAAAACTAGGTAACAACACAACAGCAATTTAATTTTTCATAGTTCTAAAGCCTAGAAGTGTGAAATAAAAGTGTGAGTAGAGCCATGCTCTCTTTGAAGGCTCTAAGGAAAAACGTTTCAACTTGTACTGCCTCTTCGGGTGGTTACATATGACACTCATCATCCCTTGCTTGTGTGACTCTATTCTCTGCCTGCACTGTCATATGGCTTCTTCCCTGTGTCCTCACATGGCATTCTGTGTCTTCCCAAATTTCTCTAAGGATGCCAGTTATTGGGTAGGCACAGCCTAATCTACTGTGACATTGGGCTAACCGAGTATATCAACAAAGACCCTACTTTCTTCTCTTTCCTTTTATTTTTTTCTGGTACTGGGAATTGAACTCAGAGGCATTCTAACTTTAAGCTACATCCCCAGTTCAATTTTTTAATTTCTTATTTAGAACAGGGTCTCACTCGTTGCTGAGAGCCTTGCTAAATTGTCAAGGCTGGCTTTGAACCGCAATCCTTCTGTCTCAGCCTCCCAAGTACTAAGATTACAAGTGTGAGCTAGCATGCCTGGCCAAAGATCCTACTTTTAGATAAAGTCAAATTCAAGCTTTGGTTTAACATGAGTTGCTGTGTATCATCATTCAACTGCTGCATATTCCCATTTGATTTCAGGTGCACTCAAATTTAGTTTCTTATTTCCTCTTTTGGATGGACATTTTACTGATAAAACAGTTTACAGGCAACATTTGAGATTTTACTTATTCTCACAATGTGAATTTCATTTTTTTAATTTTTTTTACTGGTGCATTGTAGTCATACATCTTAATGGGATAAAAGACTTGTGGACACATACATGCACTCATCAGCCTATTAGCCCTTATTCAATCCCACCCCATTCTCTCCCCTTCCCTCCTTCGCATACTTGGCTTAGAGGTTGATTTTGATATGTTTGTTTAAGTACATCATGTGCTTTAGAGAGTTTCCCTCTTCCCCCTCACATCCCCTCAGTTAGGTCACCTTATTTGCTCCTCTATAGTATCTCCTTCTTCATCTAGAGTTCCTCCTGTTACCCATTTCTCCCTAGCTTTCACATATTAGGGAAAACATCTGATTTCTTCTTTTTTTGTGACTGACTAATCTCACGTAGCATAATGTCCCTGTAAATGATGTAATTGTGCTTTTCTTTATGACTGAGTAAAATTTCATTGTGTGCATATCCCACAGTTTTGTAATCCACTCATCTGTTGATGGACATCTTGGCTGGTTCCACAGTTTGGCAGTGGGGAATTGTGCAGCTATGAACATAGATATGCATGTATTAGTTTGGTAGTTTGGTTTCCTATCTTTTGGGTAGATACCCAGAAGTGGTATTGCTGGATCAAATGGTAAATTTGTTCCCATTCTTCTGAGGATGCTCCATACTGTTTTCCAAAGTGGTTGCACTAATTTGCAATCCCACCAACAATGTTTTAGAGTTCCCACTTCTCCACATCCTCTCCAACATTTGCTGTTTTGTTTTGAATGATTTCCATTCTACTTGGAGTTAGGTGAAAGTTCAGGATAGTTTAAATTTGCATCTCTCTGATTGCCAATGATGTTGAGCATTTTTTCATGCATTTATTAGCCATTTGAATTTTTTCTTTCATGAAGTGTCTATTTAATTCACTTGCCATTTTTTTTTGAAAGGGTTGTTTTCTTCTTGCTGAGTTTCCTGACTTCTCTGTATTTTCTAGATATTAGTCCTCTATCAGAGCAGAAGGTGGAAAAAATCTTCTCCCATTCTGTTGACTCTCGATTGAGGTTCTTGACAGTTTCCTTTGCTGCACAGAAGCTCTTCAGTTACATGAAATCCCATGTATTGATTCGCCTTTTAGTTTTTTGTGCCTTTGTGGTTTTGTTGAGAAAGTTTTTATCTGTGCCTATGTGTCGCAGTGTTGGACCTATGCCCTCTTCAAGGAGCCTCAAGGTCTCTGTTCTAATTTCCAAGTCTTTGATTTATCTTGAACTGACTCTTGTGCAGGGTGAGAAAGTGATAATATTTCTTTTTTCTGCATATGGTTACCCAGTTTTGCCAACACCATTTGGTGAACAGACTATCTTTTTTCCAGTGTATGTTTTTGGCCCTTTGTTAAAAATCAATTGGCTATAAGTGTGTGAATTTGTTTTTGAGTCTTCTATTCTGCTCCATTGGTCTATGTATCTGTTTTTGTGCAGTACCATGGTGTTTTTATTACAATGGCTTTGTAGTATAGTTTAAAGTCAGGTATTGTGATTCCTCCTGCATGGTTTTTGTTGCTGAGAACTACTTTGGCTATTCTGGCTGTTTTGTTGTTCCAAATGAATTTAAGGACTGATTTTCTATGTCTGTAAGGAATGATTTTGGTAATTTAATCCCAGGTATTGTGCCACACCCATGTGCCACCACATGTGCCAGCATGTCTAGCTTCAGTCATTTATTCTTAATGATTATTTGGCCAAGGAAAATAATACTGCTAAGTAACAGCAACTTTTTAGGGAGAAACAGTGTGAAATCAAGCCGGGCGTGGTGGTGCATTGCTTGTAATCTCAGTACTTGAGAGGCTGAAACAGGAGGATTGCAGGTTTGTGTCCAAACTCTGCTACTTAGTGAGGCCTTCCTCAACTTAGTGAGACACTGTTTCAAAATAAAGAATAAAAAAATAGGGCTAGGGGTGTAGCTCATAGGTAGAATGCCACTGGTTTCCACCCCCATTAGCACAAAAAAACAACTAACACACACACACACACACACACACACACACACACACACACACACACTTTGTGGAAGAAAAAATTTATTGGAGGAAATAAAAGGCACAGGAACAAATGTCCCATTTTTAAAAGTGTAAAATGTTTACTTTTTTGTCTATATGTGGTATAGGGAGATGGGTGGGTGAACGAAGAAAGCAGTAATGAATTTTCCAATGCCATAAGAAAATGTCACAACAAGAAATATAAAACATTACCTTTTATACAATTTTAATATGTGAAACTATAGCTAATAGTTTACATTTATCTAAACATTTTAACTATTATAGTTTGCTTAATAATGCCAACATTTGGTGCCTTACACTTTCCATAACTTCACATATAAAAAAGACTGAAGGTTGCTGAGGTTAAGGACTTACCCCAGCTGGGCATGGCATCACCTGTAATCCAAGTATGTGAAATCCTGAGACATGAAGATCAAAGGTTTGAGGCCAGCCTAGTGAGATCCTTGGCAGTTAAGCAAGACCCTTCTTCAAAATACAAAATAAAATAGGGGTTGTGGCCAAAAGGTAGAATGCCCCTGATTTCTATCCTCAATCACAAAAAAATAAAAATAAAAAATAAAATAAAGATGATAGTTTAAATAATGCTAAGTAAGCATATGAAATCACCAATTCGTGAATTTCAGTGGCATGGAGGGGTGGGAGCAGAAAGAAATACACCAAGTGTTGAGTGTGTATATATTTATATCATTTTATGCCTCAGTATGATGTATAATTATAATGAACCAAGAAAAATACAAAATAATAAATAAATAAAATAATAATAGGGTACTCACCTCTTGGCCAACCCAATAGTCCACAGAAAAAATTGACATTCCAGCCCTGGATAACTAGCATTCACGTATACTGCTTTTCCTTTACTACAGTTAACTGGCTAATAGCATTTCTAAAGCATTGTTTATCAAATTTTTAAAAATTTTCTATTATGGCCTTTTATTACAACTTGACAATTTTCTATACACAGGCATTATTTTGAACACTGTTATAGAGTTAAAGTATAACACGAAACTGAAATTCTTAAAACCTTAAGTTCTAGTTAAAGAAGTTGTCTGACCTTAGATATTTGTAAACCAATGTGATAATACTTTCCCTACTTCTGTCAAGGGTTGAGGGAATGAAGCAGGTACACAAATATGAAAGAGGGTGAGCCACTGTGTATGGGAATAGGAGAGAAAGTGGAAATAAAAACTAAGCATTCAGAGAATGAATAGGTAGGAAAATTTATTCTAAATGACTAATGATGGTAGACCTAAAAATATAACTAGATAAAAAGAAACTCTGAAATGACCAACATAAGTGACAATCTTGAGATCCTATAAGGCACAACGAGGTAAGTAGCTTCCTGAGACTTTCTTCCTTTCTATAATAGATCACCCCTTTAAACTTCAGTGAAATCATTTTGTGTGTTGGTTATTATTTCATGTGATCAGCATATCATTTTCCAAAGACACCAAGTTTATAGTCTAATATTGAAACAGATGTTAAGCAAATACTTTTCACCACAGTATGATAATAGCAGAGAACCCACCATGTACATCCCATGTTGAGGTGCAATTATTAATTTGACCTTTAACATAATTTTTGTTCATCCATTCAAAATCAGGACTCAACAGGGATCCTAGACTGTGTGAGGAAGGCTCCTGTAAAGTTAAGAGAGCTGGAAGAGAAGGGCATTGAATAAGAAAGTCTATTTTAATTCTTTCCAATTCATTAGTGTACCAAGTCCCCAATACATTTACATGTGTCTATTTTGTACAGGGGATTGAACCCAGGGACATCCTACATTTGAGCTACATTCCCAGTCCCCTTTTTTTATTGGCACTAGAGATTGAACCCATGGGTGTTCTACCTCTGAATTATACCCCTGGCCCTGTTTTATTTTTAAACAGGCTCTTGCTAGTTTGCTGAGGACCTTGCTAAATTGCTGACCTGGCCTGTGATCCTCTTGTCTCAGCCTCCCAACTGCTGAGATTACAGGGGTGTGCGTCCAGGCCAGCTTGTTTACTCTTTCTGTATATGCAGCAGCATCATTTGTTTCTCTTTGAAGGGAAAATTAAAAATAAATTCTTTTATGTAAAAATATTTTTAAACCTGGGGGGCAATTCTTTTATTGTAAGAGAATGGAATAAGGAACGTGTATATGGCATACTTGGGTAAAGGTAAAACTCAATTAAGCTGGGCGTGGTGGCGCATGCTTGTAATCCCAGCATTTGGGAGACTGAGACTGGAAGATCGCGGCTAGCAAACAGCCTCAACTACTTAGTGAGCCCTGTTTCCAAATAAAGAATAAAAAAAAAAAAAAAAACAAGGCAGGGGGTGTAGCTCAGAGGTCAAATGCCCCTGGGTTCCATCCCCAGACCCCCCCCACAAAAAAACCCCTCAATTAAAATGCAAACTAGTTCAGCCACTATGGAGATCTGTGTGGAGATTCCTAAGAAAGGTGGGAATAGATCCACCATATGATCCAGCTATACCACCCCTGGGCATCTTCCCAAAGGGGTTGAATTCAGAGAACTACAGCAACATATGCATACCTGTGTTCATAGCAGCACAACTCGTAATAGCAAAAATATGGAACCAACCTAGATCTCCATCAACAGATGAATGGATAGTAAAACTTTGGGAAATACACACAATGAAATTCTATTCAGCCATAAAGAAGAACAAAATTATATCATTTGCAAGAAGATGGAAAGCCCTGGAGAACATTATGTTAAGTGAGATCAGCCAAGCACAGAAGGAGAAGGTACATATGTTTCCTCTAATATGCCCAAACTAAGAAACACAGAGGATACCAGTGGGGCTCCAGATAATGGAGGGGAAATATCAGAAAAATTTGAATGGAAAGATAGGAGAGGAGGAAGGCTGATCTTGATTAATGAGGGTCTACATCTGAATATGTGTAAAATTATGAATATGACATGGTTAACCTGGACAACCATTGGTGGGAGGGAGGAAGGAAAAAAGGGGGCAGGGGGAAGAGTGCACCAAATATAGTTTAAATGTATATACCATGTATGTTCAATAAAAATTTTGTTTAAAAAATAAAATAAAATATAGTATATATATATTTTAACCATTAGACATATTCAAATGTGATTGCCCTGAAATTTGCCATGATGAAATACAGTGGATGGACAAAGCCCATCTGCACAGGAGGCAATGCATTAAAAGGTTTTGAATCAAGGCTCCATTGCCAGCAATAAAAAAATGACACTTTAACATGAGGCATAAAGCAACTAACAAACAAAGCTATAATCGTGGGATTATTAGCAAATAAACTTGCTTGCATTTATAGAGCCAAAGATCTTCGGAGGAAATATCCATGTGGTAAGTAAAAGAAAAAAATAATTCATGTGAATTTATATAAAATTTCCCAATGTGGTGAATAATTTAT
This sequence comes from Muscardinus avellanarius, assembly GCF_963383645.1. NCBI lineage: Eukaryota > Metazoa > Chordata > Mammalia > Rodentia > Gliridae > Muscardinus > Muscardinus avellanarius. The sequence goes on along the minus strand of NC_137803.1, from coordinate 48,226,591 downwards.
TATGACTTCATTTGTATTAATCCAGATGGTGCTCAGTTTGGATATGTAACCCTGTATATGAGAGAGATACTTTATAAATGCCACACATCTCTGTTATGCAGCAGTGACTGAATGCCAGGAGCACACTCCGCTCCAGAAGGCCTATGCCAATGTGAATAAAGAAGAGAAATGATATCTTCCTTGTTGGAGTAAGGAAAGCGCAGTGCAAACAATAACAACAATCAAGCAATCAGAGGCACCATTAAATAGGAGGATTCCCTCCAAAGGACCCACCATGGTGGGCCTATAAAATATGACCATTAGATCTCAGCCAGACAAAAGAGAACTTTGAAATGACCTTTCTCAAAGTTTCTGCTTTAAAAAGTCTTTTTTATAACTGTATTTTTCTATTATTTACTACTGGAACATACCAGATTGATTCAGTCTCTTTGATGATATCCTTCCTGACTTTTAAATCAGGTACAGGAGACACTATTCTGAACTATTCAATTTTAAATTCTTATGTGCAGAGTCACAATAAGAGTCATAATAACACATAGAATCCCAACCTATATATTCTTTATATTTTTAGGAAGTTCTTAGCTGAAAACTTCAAGGTGCCTGTGGACTCAAAGAATGGAATTTAAGTGGTTGTAGTAAAAGTTTCTGCTATGTGAGTCCAGAACAGTAAGTACCAATATTAATATGCCTCAGTTTCTCCATGTAAAATACAAAAAGGTTTTCCATCCTTCCTTCCTTCCTTCCTTCCTTCCTTCCTTCCTTCCTTCCTTCCTTCCTTCCTTCTTCCTTCCCGCTTGGGAATGGACCCAGAGCCTCACATATGTTAAGCACACGCGTTGCCAGCTAGCATCTATTTCTCTAAGTCTGTTTATGTACATGGATGATTTTTTTCAAAGAAAAACTTGGGGAGTTTTCTTTTCTTGAGAGAGACAGTTCAAGTAAAAGCATATTTGAGAAAAGTATAATAAAATCGCTGAGTCAAGATTTAATTAATCAATCAAGTATATGATGGTAGTTTGCTGAATCAAACAGATGGTACCTATTTGCAAGTCAAAGGAAAACTAAATATGAAGGGGAAGACATTTGGAAAATGACAAAGTATTTATGTTCATCCTTTTTATGCTAAATAAATCAAATATTTAACCCAGGCTAGAAATGGAAAGTACAAAGAGACTCTTGCTTTCAGGGAGAATTTTTCTCATACGGAAATTTTGATACCTCTATCTTCTGTTTTTGTTGATACTAGGGATCAAACTCAAGGGTGTTCTGCCTCAGAGCTACACCCCCAGCCCTTTTTATTTTTTGTGTTGAAACAGGGTCTCATTGAGTTGCTGAGGGCAACTCAGCAACTTACCTGTGATTCTCCTGTCTGGGATTACAGGTGTACACCATCATGCTAGCTCCATTTATCTTGTTTTTTTTTCTACCAAAGAGCTAGAAGGTATGCCATTTTGACCAAGTAAGAGTGAAGACAATTTGCTGAGGGAAATTTGAGTGAATTTAAAGTAACTTTTTAGTAAAATAAATATGGGAGTGAAACAAAACTGAAAGTTTGGCTTGTGAATATTCAATATAAAAAGATGCAAATGAATGGCTAAATTTTTTAAAAACCTTAAGATATATGCACAGCAATTATAATGAACCCAAATTCTTTCTCATTTTGTTTAAATCTTTTGTTGGTCTCATTTCTTTTTGCATGGTTGTATTAGATTTTCAGGGTCCGAATAGCAAATTATCATCCATGTAGTGTCTTAAATGACAGAAATTTATTCTCATATAGCTCTGGAGGGTTGAATTTTGAGAGAAATGTGTCAGTAGGCTTCAGGAAAGAAAGTGTTTCCTTACCTCTCCCAGCATGTGGCCCCAGGTGCTTCTTGGTTTATGTCAACGTAACTGTGTTTTCTGTCTACCTCTGACTTCACGTGACACTCTTTTTTTGTGTGTGCAGCCCTCTCTAGCTTCTCAGTGAATTTAGAGCCTACTATAATCTGACATAGTCTTAACTTGATGTAGGCCTAAACTGCATCTGCAAAGGTCCTATTTTCTAAGCAAGTTTATATTCTGAAGTCCTGATAGAACCTTGATTCTTTGAAGAACACTATTCAGCCCAGAATAATGGTACTTAAGTTTTTTAGGAATCACATTATTCTTTCCTGAACTAACTGGTAGATCGGTTAGAAAGGAGGAGTCTATCTTTCTTTGAATAATGACATTTAAGCTTTCATAACTTAAACTGGCTATTAAATCTATAGCATAGATTTTTTTTTTGAGATTTCTGTTGCTAACAGCTCAAGTGAAGTGTAGCTGGTTGAACACCATCGTCCTCCAGATCATTCTAGACAGGTTCTGTCTTATACTCAGAATCGACAAGGAGTTTGGATGCTGTCCCTATTATGTGAAAGCTAGAGAAATTGTTAACAGGAGGAACTCTAGATGAAGGAGATCTTATAGAGGAGCAAATTAGGCGACATAACTGAGGGGATGGGAGGGGAAGAAGGAAACCCTCTAAAGCACATGATATACTTAAACAAACATATTAAATTCAATCACTAAGCCAAGCATAGGAAGGAAGGGTGGGGAGAAAATGGGGTGGGAATTGGGTAAGGGTGATGTGTTCATGTATGTCTCCACAAGTCTTTTTTCCATTAAGATGTATGATTACAATGCACTGATAATAAAAAAAGAAATCTACAAAGAGTTTGAATAGGCAAGCCTTTCTGGGTCCCCTCAACCTTGGTTATTTATTTTTTTGTCCAATCACATTGCTACATGGCCATACATTCTTCACCAAACTTAAACATAAAGCTGCACAACTTTCCATTCGTTTGACAGTGTTAATTTCTGAAGGGTTCTATGTCATAATCTTTGGTTAAATAAAGTTGTTATGATGCTCTGTAATCTGTCTCTTTATATGTGTGTCAGCCATAAATACTGCAATGAGCAAAGAGAAGTTATTACATTTTCCCCCTATAATAAGCAAGCTATGGAATGTGCATTGGCAGATGAGTAAAAAATGTAGTGGACACACTCAATGGAATATTATTAAAAATAAGGAAAATTCTGCCATTTGCAATGGCTTGAATGAACCTAGGGGGCATTATATTAAGTGAAGTAGGTTAGTCACAGGACAAATACTGCGTAGTTTCATTTATATTAGGTGGCTAAAGTTGTCAAACACATAGAAGCAGAGAATAGAATGGTGGTTGCTAGAGGCTGGGGAGATGAGAAATTGGGGGATTTTTCTTTAAAAGGTATAAAGTTCCTTTTATACAAAATGAGTAAATTCTAGAGGTATGCTGTATAATATATTAACTATAGTTAACATATAATATTGTGTACTTTAAAATACATTGTGGCTAAATATCATATTAAATATGCTTACTCAACTAAATTAAACCAAACCAAACCAAATGAAAGAAAATAACAAAGACATTGTGATGATATGTTCGATAGCTTGGCTGTGGCTATGGTTATCAATGAGTATACACTCATTGCTCCGAATCAACAATATGGATACTTTAGCTGTGTGTAATTTTTATATCAGTCATACCTAAATAAAGTTATAAAAGTAAAGAATAATAAAAATACAAGTTTTATTTGTTAATTCATTTCTACATATCTCGGGGCAGGGGAGATAACCGCAATACCACATAAACATACAAATATTTTAAGCTTTATTTTTTTAATTTTTATTGGTGCATTGTAGTTATACATCTTAATGAAGTACAAAATGGTAGAGGCCACATGCACACATCACTCATTTAGCCCTTCCCCAATTCCCACCCCACTCCTCCCTCTTAACCACTAATGCTTAAGTATCTTCTTTGAAACAGGATTTTCCTTTTCCATACAGAAACATGAGACTTTATATGTTTGCAATAAATTAAAATCAAATTCAATAACATGCACATTAAATTGCAATTGAAATGGTAAAACCAAATAGAATTATATATATATATTCATGCATAAGGTGGACATATGTAAATCTTAAAATATAAAAAATTCTTTACTGATTTAATGACAAATTTCAATAGAATTCATATAAATTTTTAGATGTAAAATATGGTTTTAAAACTTGAATAAATTCAATTTCATTTGGTCCCATTTTGATGAAATTTTGGAATCTCAAATTTTGAAGAAATTTCAAGGTTATCAAGTCCATTTCTCCTGAATTCTCAGAGTGTTTTGATTGAGTTATTTCACGCTCTTTAGTGTTGGAGAACTATATCAAAGAAGACTCTCTCTCTTTTGCCTTAAGTTGGTTTTTCGAAATGTGTTTCTTAAAAAAAGATACAATAAGAATCATTTTCAACATCTCAGACACTGTTATCTGAAACTTCTCCTTTTCTTTATGGCTCTTAAAAATGAAAACTAGGACAATATGGTTTATCTTGCACAAGCCAAGACTATGACAGTGTACTGATATAATCTACCTGTTTCATTTTACTATATATTAATAGCTTAAGAATAATATATTTTTAATTTTCAAAGTTAAGTATAATAAAATTTACTTTTTGTTGTAGAGCTTTATAAAAATTAAACATGTTCAGTCACATAATCATCATCACAATGAAAATACAGAATAGTTTCATCAACTCAAATATGCCTCTTGCTTCTTTGAAATCAGTCTCATCATAATCACTAACTCATGCCAACCACCAATATTTTCTCTACCCTTACAATTTTGTTTTTCCACAATGTCAGGTAAATGGAGTATTTGTAGTCCTTTGAGTTCAGTTTCGTCTATTTGTCCATATTTTTTATTTTTTATTTTTTTTTGCAGGTCTGGGGATGGAACCCAGGGGCATTTGACCTCCGAGCTATGCCCCCTTCCCTATTTTTTTTTCTTTATTTTTAAACAGGGTCTTACTAAGTTGTGGAGGGCCTCACTAAGTAGATGAGGCTGTCTGCAAACCACAATCCTCCAGTCTCAGCCTCCTGAATGCTGGGATTACAAGCATCCGCCACCACACCCAGCTCATATTATTGAAATTTTGTTATGTTCTATTGTGAAGTAGTCTTCCATTGTACCATATTTTAATTTTTTTACCATTCCGAGGGCATATAGATTATTTCCAGTATTTAACAGTTATGAATAAATCAACTGAAACATTTACATATAAGTTTTTCCTGTGAACATTAATTTTCATTTCTCTTGAATAAAAACATGAGAGGTAACTTATGTATTTCACTTTGAAAGAAAGTCATTTTTTTTTTTACAAAATTGTAACATTTTGCATTTCTGGAAAAGTGTGAGTTTCTAGTTGTTCAACAACTTGCAAGCAGTTGAAATCATTGGCTTTTTTTTTTTTTTTTTGCGGGTCTGGAGATGGAATCCAGGGGCATTCGACCTCTGAGCTACACCCCCTACCCTATTATTTTATTCTTTATTTTGAAACAGGGTCTCACTAAGTTGCGGAGGGCCTCACTAAGTAGCTGAGGCTGTCCATGAACGCGATCCTCTGGTCTCAGCCTCCCGAATGCTGGGATTACAAGTGTGCACCACCATCCAGGCACATCAGCTTCTTTTAAAAGCTATTTTACTCTATGTGGACTTGTAACTCCATACCATCTAACTGCATGTAGCTTTTTCTTGCTTATTTGCTGATCGTGAATCTTTCTTCTTTGGTGAAATGAATTTTCAAATCACTTAACCATTGTAAAAATCAGGTTGTTTGATTTCTTACTACTGCACTTGAACATTTTTCTACATTTAGACTACAAGTTATTTGGCAGATCAAGTTATCTACACATATTTTCTCCCAGTCTGTGATTTGGTCATTTTATTCTCTTAATAGTCTTTGACGGAGCAAATTTAAACAACAAACAATAATGAAGTCTAATTTATCGGCATTTTTATGATTGATTCCTTAGCTGTCACTAAGAATTCTTGCCTAACCTAAAGTAACAAAGATTTTTTTTCTACATATTTTTCTAAAAGTATTATAGTTTTACATTTATTTATGTTATGCAGTGATCCATTTAAAGTTGGTTTTTTATATAAAGTGCAATTGTAGAATGAGTTTTCTTTTGTGTTGCATATGGATGCCCCACTGTTCACCACCATTGAACCGTCTTTGCACTGCTGCCAAGAATCAGCTGGCTACACTTGTAGGAATCTACTTTTGTGCTTTCTATTACATTCATTTAATCTATGTGTCTGTCACTTCAATAAGGCCATTTTGATTTCTACAGTTAAGTCTTAAATCAGGTATAATATATCCTATTACTTAAAAATGTTTGGCCTGTTAAAATTCATTTACCTTTATGAATATCTTTTAGAATATGTTTGCTGATATCTGCAAAGTAATCTCTAAAATTTTTTATTTGAATTAAGTTTATTCTGTAGATAAGTATGACATGAATTGCTATTTTAATGATATTGAATTTTCCATTACACAAATGGGCTATGTATCTTTGACAATGTAGGTTAAAAACTCCTTTGTGAAAGAAAAAGAACAAAAAGAAAAAGAAAGGTTTCTGTAGACATTAGTAACTCTACAAGTATTTGAAATCATTTGACTAGAATAGTTTCTCTCATATCCAATTTGAAAATGACTAATACCATCAGAAAGCCCGAATTACTCTAGTATTTTGTGATAATAAAGATAAAATCTAAATAAATCTATAAAGTTTCTTGAAACATTGAGTTCAGCATGTTCACAAAATCTCTCTACATACATATATATCTAAATTATATATGTATGTATGTATGTATGCCATAACACCATATTTCTACATACTAGTAATGAACTGAAAATTTAAATTTCACAGGTAATACTATTTGAAATACAATTAATAATCAAAATACTTGGGTAACTAACCAAATGTGTAGCAAATCTCTAAAAAATAAAGACCTATGATAAAGACATAAATGTGTGAAATCTGTTATACTTTCAGCAAATCTTTACTATGTTAAGTTGAGACACTTTATAGTGTCATGACTTAACTCAACCTTTTTTGTGAACATAATTGAAATATTTTGATACTGATCCCAGATAGAGAAAAAGCAAAGTTGTATGGGAAGAAATGAACACATCAATGAAAAAATAAAGATGATTTATTAAAAAATTTTAGCAGGATAGCTGGGTGTGGTGGCTCACTCTTGTAATTCCAGCATTTGGGAGGCTGAGACAGGAGGATCCTGGTTAGTGGCCAGCCTCAGCTACTTAGTGAGGCCCTCTGCAACTTAGTGAGACCTTGTTTCAAAATAAGGAATGAAAGCCAGGTGTGGTGGCGCACCCTTGTAATCCCAGCATTTGGGAGGCTGAGACAGGAGGATCATGGTTTGCAGATAGCCTCAGCTACTTAGTGAGGCCCTTTGCAACTCAGTGAGACCCTGTTTCAAAATAAAGAATAAAAAATAGGGCTGGGGTGTAGTTCAAAGGTAGAATGCCCCTGGTTTCAAACCCAAGTTTCACACACACACACACACACACACACACACACACACACACACACACACACAATTGTAGCAAGGGTCCCTCTGGTATCCCAAACACTCCCTAGCTTGAGCATATTAGAGAAAACATGTTCCTTCTCTTTCCGTGCTTGTCTAATCTCACTTAACATAGTGTTCTTCAGGTCTGTGAATATATGCTGTTGTTAACATAATCCACATTGTGATGTGAGACTATAGTGCACCAATAAAAAACCAAAATAAAAATAAAACAAAAATAAAAAAAAAACATTTTATCATATAAAAATTGTAGCAGAAAGGTCAAAACTATTGCCGTGTTTGTCAGAGATTCAAAGGCAGACAGAATAGTGGAGGGAGTTTCAAAGTAAAAAACAACAATACAAACAAAAAAAGAAAGGAAGGAAGGCTTTAGGCTGGCTTGTTAGAGGCTTTTGGCAGGAGAAGCTGGAGGCGGGCTCGTTAGAAGCAAATCATCCTATAGCATTAGCTTAGGGAGAATATTTTCCTTCCTTTTATTAATCCTAAATTGGAAGCAGGGGCAAAATTCTGGGGACAGTGACAGCCCTTGTCCCAGTCCTCTTGGGAGCTCATTGCTGCTGCGGCTGGGATTTGACTTCCTGGCTGGTTCCTGCAGAGCTGGTGAGCGACAGTTCTGTACTTGCACGTGGTCGGTCCTTGTCCTTCAGGTGACATCCTGAAGAAAGACACCGGGGACACTCCTGACGCATGAGCACTTCTCAGACAGCTAGAGAGGCAGGGCATAAGGTGCAACACATGAGAAAACAAAGAACCCTGTCTGATGTGTTGAGGGCTTACAAGAAAGTTCGGCACGCTATTTAACTGGTATAGTGGGAACTTTATATCACATGCACAGTATAAATATTTAATCAATTTTTTTTAGTAGAAAGCATCCATCTTTTAAAAATTTCCTTACTCTGAAATGAAGACTGCCCAGGGACTTCTTCATTCTATTTTCCCCCCTTCCCTCTTCCACATGGTTGATATTTTTAATTCTAACAATACTACCAATCACTTAAATTCATAAAAATTCCTGCTCCTCGTCTACCACAGGAATTATTTAGTCCACACTAAGCTAGCTCAACTGTCAAATTCTAAAATAGCCATCAAATGTTCATTAGGTTCTTTGCAGCTTTACTTTTAGAATTAGATGGACAATAATCAGTTCTATTGTATATTATCAAAGGCAGACTTTGACCCTAAATTATGTGCCATTCTCTACAATGAGGGACAGTTATAAAAGCTGCTGGTTAGGAGAATTATTTCTGGTGAAAGGGTGGAATGCTCATACTTTGGGGAGTTTAACCATTGCCACTGCTTTTTTGCTCTTGTGATATTTCACTTTGTTTCTTCCTGTGATGCTCCTTTTATATTTGAATCTCTCGTGGCTCTCAAGACTTTCTGCAGATTTCAGGATCTAGTTAAATCATGAGATAAGGAAAACAGTAAAAGAGACACTCATGTTTAGCATAAGAGAATTTTGCCATATATTAAATTTGAAAGATTTTAAAGCATTTTTTACATAACCCATGTCAACTAAACATAGTTTCCTAGTTACACCTCCCATGTTCCCACCATGGTTCGAAGTACTTTACATCCTGTTCATGCTTATACTATTTCTTTTAGCTTTATGCTATCTTAAATTAACCCTAGGAGTAAAGTGAATCTCTGCCTGCATGAGGCATAGTGTCTTGACTATCTGTGACTAGGCTTTTATTTGCAAGACTATAAACTTTTCTCTGATCTTTTCCCCAAAGTGATGGAGAAATTACTTTAAAGATGAATCAGTGGCTTCCTATCTGAGACAACCAGGATTATTATTACTGTTTTAATTATTTAATTATTATAATATTTATTTCCTTATTTCCTTAGTACTGATGATTGGATCCAGGGTGTTCTACCATTGAGCTAGAGCTGCTGCCCTTTTTTAATTTGGGGGGGGGGGGTAGAAATAAAGACTTGCTAGGTTACTAAGAGTGTGGCAAAGTTGCTGAGGTGGGTTTTGAACCTGAAATCCTACTGTTTCAGTCTTCCAAGTACTTGAATTATAGATGTGTGCCACCAAGCCTGGATAGTTACAAAGTTTAATATATCAACTTCAACAATAAAAGAAACATATATGAGGCCAAAAGGACTGACAGTACTTGCAATGCAATTATTTGCTTGCATGTCTATGTCACAAACACATTCTAAAGGGCGTTCATTGTAGTTATAATTATGAGCCCAGAATCTAGATCAGAGTACAGAGGAGACAATGAGTGAAGGCATGCGGAACAATGAATACTGCAGCTCCTCACCTCACCACTGGACCCACACCTACCTCTCACCTTCTCTTGTTCAGCCATTATTCATGCCTTGTTGAATTGCTCTTTTTTCTGATCTGCTTTTTCCAACTGTTGCCCCTTTCTTTCAGATTCCCACTTTTTTTCTACCTAAGACTCCTACCCAATCTCCCAGTACCTGAGACCCCTACCTGTCCCCCAGTTCCTGAGACCTCCACCAGTCTCCCGGTACTTGGACACCTACCTAATTTCCCAGGACCTGAGACTACTACCAAGTCTCCCAATAACTGAGATTCCCACCCATCTCCAGGACATGAGACTTGCTTCATTCTCCCAGCACCTGGAACTCCCACCTGTCTCCCAGCACCTCCCCTCTTCGGGGTACCTTTTGCATCACTCCAGTTATCTCACTCTGATGGAAATCTGACTGTTTTACTCCTTGTCTTACAAATTTTTAAGGAGCTATATGTGTTGCTCAGTGATGGGGTGTGTTCCTAGCATGTGTAAGGCCCTGGGTTCAATCCTCAGCACCAAAAACAAAACAGACAAGACTTTCTGAATTTCCCTATGGCAAACAGTGATTTCAAATTATTTTCTTTAGAATGTCAGAGTTTCAGAGCAGTGATTTTAATGTTTACATATTATCCAAGTTTAAATCTTTGGAAACCTGTGTGCTTGACTATTTTAAAAAGTAACACAAGAGGCTGGGAGCATATCTGAGTGGCAGAGTGCTTGCCTAGCATGCACTAGGCTTGGGTTCAATTCTTAGCACTGTAAACAAGTGAAAGAAAGAAGAAAAGAGAAAAAGAAAAGTGATAGAAGGACTAAACCTTCTTGGAAGGCGAAACAGATCTGTCCTCTAAGTATAGCTGAAAATGCTGGACATTGTTTTTTCTTTTCTTTCTTTTTCTCTCTTCTACTTTCTTTTCTCCCTTTTCTCTCTCCAATAGACTGGGCATTATTTATAAAGTGAACCAACAAAATTTTGAAGAGAGGGAGAAGGTAAATAGGACCAAAGACATAACAGAGCAGCAGTAGTGAGAATGCTCAGTTTACCTTTGGTTTGGTGCATCTCAAACTTGAAGCAGAAGTAGGCAAGTTAGAGATGTCAGAAAGCCAGACAACAAGTTCTCTGTTACCTGGCATCATGGCACATATCTGTAATCCCAGAGGCTTAGAAGGTTAAAGCAAGGTCACAACTTCAAGGCCAGTCTGTGCAATTTAGCAAAACCCTGTCTCAAAAAAAAAATTTTAAATGGTTGGGGGTGTAGTTCAGTGATAGAACACCTCAGGGTTCATTCTCCAGTGCCAAAACAAACAAACAAACAAACAAACAAACAATAATGATAAAAAGATTCCCCAAGAAACTTTTCTATGTCTAATAATAGGACCAGGAATGCAATAGCCTAAATAGAAAAGATAACAGATCAATTGCAGGAAACACCACAAAACAGACATACCAACCCATAGTCCCTTCTTCATTCATACCAGCAAAGACTGAGAATGGAGCTTCTATATCTATCCTCGCAAGAATATTATGAAGTGCAGGGGTAGTGTCAAAGAAGACCAGGCAGAGAGCGTGGACTTTCTTCCCACCGGGTGATGAAGAGGCTATGGAATCAGTGGGGTCCACACGGGCAGCCTGTATTTTCGCCCCATTTGGGAGTAATGACTAACACCCCCCACTACTAGGGTAATAGCAGAGGGGCCGTCTGTGGATCAGTGCTTTCACCTCTGTCTACCTGCAACGAGGCCACCTCTTCTTTGCTTTGGGGTCAGTGGAAGCAAGTGAAAGGAACAACACCCTCATCCTTACCCCTCCCCGTCCGGGAGCTCGCTGCTGAGCAAGGCAGAAGTAGCACCTTACCCATTGGGGAGAAAACAATTCTATCAGTGTGGATTTCTCTCTGGGAACCACATTTTTCAAGTGTTGAAAAGAAAGTGTCCATCCAGATGAAGCAGAAACATCTTCAAAGAATGAAGTAGAAATCAAGGCATTTGCAAGTGACGGCAAACCCAGGAGCTCTGTCACCAGTAGACTTGTCCTGTGAAAAGGTCTGAGGAAGCCTGAATAAGCGGAAAGGATATGATACATGAAGGAATTTGGGAACATCGAGAGGAAAGAAAGAAAAGAAAAGCAAAAAATATGAGTAAATACAATAGCCTTTTCCTTTCCCTTGAGTTCTAGAGCAATTATATCATAAAAAGTGAAATTAAGGGAATAAAAAAAAAGTATTTTCACTTCACCAGAACTGGAAAATGACCACATTTGTACTGACATCGTTTCACCTGGAGCAACCACTAAGGAAAGCCAATATAAAGCCAGTATACAAAGAGAAACATAAAAAACATTGGGCAAATAATAATGTCATTCTATAAATGGTACAAGTAACCCACAAGAATTCAGGAAGAGAAATCAGGGAAACTAAAAACAGAAAACAAACAAAATACAAAATATCTTCAGGCCTACCATAGCCGTGATGACATCAAATGCAAATAGTCTAAGTAGGTCAATTACAGAGACTGAGTATATTAGAAAACATGACCCAACGACATAATATTTAAAATAAACTTTCAAAATATAACTGTGTAGGCAGATTAAAATAAAGAACTAAAAACTTGTAACGTGCAAACCTGAATCAAGAGAGAGCAGAAGTGTCTATATTAATAATAAAAAGTAGACTTCCGAGCAAACAGAATTACCAGAGACACTGAAGGATATTATATAATGATGAAAGAATGGAATAATCAAGAAGCCAGGCATCCATAAATATGTACACACTAAACAACAGGGCTGACTGTGAAACATGGGAAGCAAAATTTGATAGAGCTGAAAGGAACAACAGGCAAAGCCTCAATTATAGGCAGAGACTTCAGTCTCTCTTTTTCTCTATGATATTAATGGAAAAACTAGATAGAAACTTTTCAGGAATATAGAATTTAACACCACCATCAAACGACAGGATCTAATAGATCACTGCCCCAGTGAATGTGCTAGTCGAATATTGTATTCAATAGTACACTACAAATTCTTTTCAACCATCTACAAAACATAGGCAGAACATAACTGGTAAAATAAAACAAAACATTTTTTAAAAAATTGGAAAGAATTGGAATCGCATGGCATGCTCTCCAACTATAAAGGAACCAAAATAAGAATCAATAACAAAAAGAATCAATAACAAAAAACAAAAAATAACAAAAAAGGAAGTACATATAAACGATCTACGAGGCAAAGACAAAGTCTCAAGAAAAGGGAAAATCTATATTGGTCTAAAATACATTTAAAAACTTTTGGAACCTAGTGGAAGTTAGACTGAGAAGGAAGTTTATGGCACTAAACACATGCATTAGAAGAAAGGAAGAGGCTTACATAAATAATCCAAAGAGCCAGAGGAATCAAAAGCTATAGGCAGAAATCTTGAAATTATAAACCAAAACAATGGAGAAATAAAGCAAAGAACGTGTTCTATTAAAAGATTCATAAAGTTGACAAGGATTGACAAAGAAAATAGGAGACAAACTACCAGCAAGCAGAAATGAAAGAAGAGATATTGTTACAGACCTTGAAGAAACTCTGTGGATCACTCTACATGTGCTGATTTTACAACAGGGACAAGATGGACTGTTTTCTCAAAAACACAAACAACATTCAAACAGAAATGTTATTATAAATAGCCTTATTGCAGTTAGGAAACTGAAATTGCTATTTAAAAACTCCCCAAGCTGCACAAAGTGGCACACACCCATTATCCTAGTATTTGGGAAGCAAAGACAGAAAGATTGCAGGTTCAAGCTCAGCCTCAGCAAATTAGCAAGATGCTCGAGCGACTTAGACCCTGTTTCAAAATAAAAAAATAAAAAGACTAGGGGTGCCGCTCATTGGTAGAACATCTCTGGGTTGAATCCCCAGTGTAAGAAAACTTAAAAATAAGTAAAATAAAAATTAAAACTCCCCAAAAGGAATTCTCCTGGCTCAGATGATCTCACAAGAGAATTTTAGCATATGTTTATAGATGAACTAACAACTTTGTGCAATCTTTTCCAGGAAACAAAAGAGGTAGGTCCACTTCTCTATTTTATGAAGCTAGTATTAACCTGTTAATAAGCCAGACAAAGGATTTTTTAAAACGGGGGATGGAACCCAGGGGTGTTTTATCTTTGAGTTACATCCTCAGCCCTATTTTTTAGGCTTTTAATGGTTGAAATAGAGTCACTGAGTTGTGAATGGCCTTGTTAAGTAGCTGAGGCTGTGTGGAAACCGCAAACCTCCGGTCTCAGCCTTCTAAATGCTGGGATTACAAGCATTCGCCACCAAGCCCAGCTCAAAGAAATTTTTTTTAATAAAACAGAAAATATGATAGAGTCATAGATTCACAAACTCATATGTAATTTGTGATTTCCTTCAGAAATTCATGGTAGAATGATATATTCTATAAAGCTGTGTTGGGTCAAAGCCCCATGTGCTGTCTTGTGTCAATGGGCTCCTTACATTCTGGGATGATGGTTTGCTAAAATGGGAATTGACAGATACTGATGCAAGATGATTCTGGTGGCCCTTGCCTCTGTCTACATATTTTAGATAAAAGAAAAAGAGTCACAGGTGGAATACAAAAAACAGTTGTTCTTATAGAAGCAGAGTAGAGCAGTGGTTACCAGAGACTGCAGCAGGTGCAGGTGGGAAAATTGGGAGAAGCCAGTGAATGTGTGCACAGAAGAAATGAGTCCTGGTGTTCTACTGTGCAGTGATGGCTGTAGTTATCACGGCGCTGTCCATTTCAAAATATCTAGAAGTTTATGAATATTCTCACCATAAAGAAATGATAAATGCATGAGGTGATTAATATGTTATCCTGATTTGCTTGTTATAAAATGGATACATCATTGAAACATCAAATTGTTACCCCATCAATATGCACGGTGTGTCAATTAAAAATAAATCCTGAAAAAAACTAAAGTCCAAAATCACTCAGGCATATAGGCATACATATCCTTAATAAAATATTAGCAAATAGAATCCAGAAATATAAAAAGCACTATATGTCTATATTGACCATGTGGAGGAAAGGAGTGAGAGCACATGTATTTGTAAGAATACAGAGGTGAAGAGCAGATACAGCTGGGCTGAGCAGGGGTGCTTAGTGCAGAGCCCAGGCAACAACGAAGACTGCAGGACCAGACTCTGCATACCTGCGGGTACACCTTGCCCTAGTATGTGTGTGGACCGTGTCTTCCACAGGTAGGGTATGCACTGCACCTAGAACATTGAATTATTCTGTGAAGGGCTGTAGGCCAAAGAAGGAATGTCAGAGTGCCAAGCAAGATATCGCCCTTGTAAGAGGTCAGTAGGTATTGCTTGTTAAACATGTCTTCTACAGATGCTGTAACTGAGGATAACTATGAATTGAGAGGAAGCCTTATTCACATTTTCACATTTAATTCAACATGCACTAATAAAATTCCAGTGTGTGTTAGAAGATTTCAAATATAAAGATTTCAAGTATAAAGATGTCAGTTAAATCAGATGGCCTCATTCCCAATTACAATTTTCAGACCCCAGAAAAAAATTTAGGGTTTTTCTTGAAATATGATACTTTGGGATGCTTATGAAATAAAACAATAAAAATTGGTAGGTGGTTCTACCTCTTTTGTTTACTGGAAAAGATTGCCAAAATTTGTTAGTTCACCTTTAAACATATGTAAAAATTCTCCAGTGAAGCCATCTGAGTCAAAAATTCTTTGGGGGTGTTTTTATTTTTATTTTACTTTTAAAAAAGTTTTTGTATACTGGAGATTCAACCTTTGAGCTGTACCCTTAGCCTTTTTATTGTTCTATTGTTTTTATTTTTTATTTTGTAGTTAAGAATTCCGAAGCCAGGCATGGTGGAGTGTGCTCGTAATCCCTGCGCTTGGGAGGCGGAGACAGGAGGATCTCACAGGTTCGAACCACCCTCGCTGGCTTAAGAGACCCTGTTTCCAAATAAAAATATAAAAAACAGCTCTGGGAGTGTAGCCTGGAGGTAGAAGGGTTTCCGGGAACCACAGTACCATAAAAAAAAAAAAAAGAGTTCTGGACTATATGATAGTTTTAAAACACAAAGTGTTGAGACTGAATTGGTTTTCCACTCACAGTGTGGATGGGGAAGTGTCGCCAGAATATTTACCATCCAGTGTGTGTCATCACATCACCTGCCAAATCTGTGGCCTCTTCCTCAGGACCTCTGCATGTTTCTATTGTGTTAAGTGAAATTTCTGTTTTGTGGCAATGTGATATTTTGTTAATTAGACTTGGAAAGATAATGATCAAATATTGTCATTTGATAAATATCAATATCACGCATGCATGATTCATGAGAGAGTCCCTTTTCCAACCATAACTGCAAGGCACAAACTCCATGCTGGAAAAAGAGAAAGGATACTGAAATTAACATTTAAAATAGAACATTATGTGAATCTTCCAGTTTTATTTACTCTCTACTTTGGGAGCTAATTAATACAAGTAGAGAAGAAAGTAAACAGAAAAAAATAAGTGATATCTGAAAAAATATCATAAAGTTATATTTTTGTTTAATCTTAATATATATATATTTCTTTTATGATTATAAAACATAATGACCCAATAGAATTTGAAAAATTAAAAAACAATAATATAATAAAATAAAATTTTATTTTTTTATGTTCTAGAGAGATCTATTGTTGGCATGCTAAATTATTATTCTTAGTCACTCTGTCTCTCTTTTTATACTATATCACACACACAGAGACACATACACACACATTCAAACAGTTTTTGTATTCTGATTACTTCCTGCATTGCTATAACCTGATGGGATTGTAGACTTCAGCAGCCTGAATTAAAATGAACAGATAATATTGTCATAAGAATGCAATATTGAGTTTGATCATTCCCACATTAATAATATTTAGGTATTCCAAAGTTAAATTCCTAGAAGAGGTGTTACTAGGTATAAATTATGAGGTTTAGAAGTTCTAGGTTCTGAGTTTGCTTTTCTTGAGATTTATCAGTTTACACTAGCACCAGCCATATATGAAAGGAGACATTTCACGTCCCTCTTCTAGAACTGAGAATTGGCAGTGAGGTCTTTGCCAATTGTTTCTTGAAAAGGATCTCTTGGGATTGTTCAATTGGTAGTTATGACATTATTGATATTAGATATTTGTTTCTAATGTGTCACTAACATTTTTACTTCTTCTTTTACTTATTTTAATATACTTTTATTGATAATAAAATATAAATAATGTTGACTGTGATATTACTTAATGGTGACTTTTGATTATTTCTCCCTAAATTTGAGTCATTTTTTAAAAACAGATTTTAAGATCCTAAGCTGGGAATGTAGTTCAGTGGTAAAGTACTTGCCTAGCAGACCTGAGGCCCTGGGTTTTATCCTCAGCACAAGACAAAAATGAAAACAAAAACAGATTTTAAGATCTCTTTATATATAATGGAAATTATCCCTTTGTAATATTTGTTTTTTGTTATATCTTTGCATCTATTTTACATGTATATGTATATGTATTACCGCATATGCATATATATGTACTAATCTCATATATATGTACTCATATTATACATATATACATATATGTAATGCACATGTATACTTTTATATAAATTAGGCTATTGACTTTTTTGGGTATTGGGTATTAAACCTAGGGGTTTTCTGCCTCTGAGTTACCCCCACCTCACGAAATAAAAGCTACCCTTTTTATTTTTTATTTTGAAATAGAGTTTCACTAAGTTGCTAAGGCTGACTTTGAACCTGCTGTCCTCCTGCTTCAGCCTTCCAAGTATTGGGATTACAGACATGTTCCACCACACCTGGTTGACCATTGACATTTTAATTTGCTATTTATTTTTATTTTATTTTTATTTTTTGCATTCCTAAAGATAAAACCCAGGGACATTATACCTTCAAGCGACACCCCCAGCCCTATTTTTAAAAATATTTTATTTATTTATTTTTTAATTAATTAATTTATTTTTTAAATTGGTGCATTATCGTCATATATCAATCACATTGGAGTACAAGACTTGAGAGGATATACAAGCACACATCATCCAATTAGCCCTCATTCAGCCCCCATCCCATTCCCTCCCCCTCCCTCCATCCCATGCTTCTTTGGTGATTAACTTTGATACATTTGTTTATGTACCTCCTGCGTTTTAAAGAGGCTCCGTCCTCCACTATTACATACCCTCTGTTTGGTCACATTAGTTGCTTCACTATAGGGCCCTTTCTATAGCTCAACCTCTTCCTGTTGCCCCTTTCCTCCTAGTTATTGCTGATTAGGAGAAGAGTCTGATTTATATTTTCTGCAATATTTCTCTGTGCATGCTGCGTTGCAAGTACCGATCCCACTCTTGATGGCCCCAGTAGTGGCCTGGCTACTCAGTGCACTGATCCAGACCTCGCTGGCTCAAGCATTGGCCTTGTCTCATGGGAGGCCCCGGTTCTGGTCTCACTAGCCCCCACACCAACATAACCCCTCAGCTGGCTTTGATCCGGCCTTGATCCTTGGCCTTGCCTCACGGCAGGCTCCGATGCTGGCCATTGGCCCCTGCACCGGCCTAAACCCTTGGCAGGATTCCAATCCCGGCCTCAGAGGCCCCAGCACCAGCCTAGCCTCACGGCAGGCTCCGATGCAGGCCTCGCTGGCCCCAGCACTGGCCTAACCCCTTGTCAGGCTCCAATCCCGGCCTTGGAGACCCCAGCACCGTCCATGCCTCACAGCAGGCTTCGATGCTGGCCATGCTGCCCCCAGCACTGGCCTAACCCCTTGGCAGGCTCTTATCCTGGCCTCAGAGGACCCAGTACCGGCCTTGCCTCAAGGCAGGCTCCAATCATGGCCTCGGAGGCCCCAGCAACGGCCTAACCCCTCGGCAAGTTCTTATCCTTGCCTCGGAGGCCCCAGCACCGGCCTTGCCTCACGTCAGGCTCCGATGCCGGCCTTGCTGGTCCCAGCACCGGCCTAACCCCTCGGCAGGCTCTGATCCCGGCCTCGGAGGCCCCAGCACCGGCCTTGCCTCACGGCAGACTTCTATGCCAGCTTCGCTGGTCCCAGCATCGGTCTAACCCCTCGGCAGGCTCCAATCCTGGCCACGGAGGCCTCAGTAGTGGCCTTGCCTCACGGCAAGCTCCGATGTCAGCCACTGGCCCCGGCACCCGCCTAACCCCTCAGCAGGCTCCGATCACTGTCTCTGGGGTTATTATTTCAAAGGTTCCAGGTGTAATGTATCAGATCTCTGTCTCCCCTGAGTACTGGCCACTGCCATTGCCACTGCCTCCACCATTTCAAATCCTTCCCAGGCTCTTTTTCCACTCTGAATGTTGTCCAGTGTTCCTAAGCATGCGTGATGGTAGCATTTGACATTTGGTGTAATTTCTCCAAAAAAATAAGGTTGGTAGGATCCGGTTTCTGCTTCTCCTGAATACAAGTCTCCACCGCCATCGCGGAGACCTCTTTCAACACTGCCTTTCTCCTTGGTCTCTGCTAAACTCTCTCTTTACAGGTGATGCCCAAGATTCTTAACAATATAGAGAAACAGCAGTCCTCCTTCACGGGGAATTTTTCCATAAGTTCCAGTGCATTTAGATAAGTTTTGTCTGCATCTCCAGTGTCCTGGCATCTGCAACGGCTTTCTTAACTCCTCTCCAATATTTTTCTTTTTCTTTTTCTTTTTCTTTTCCTTTTTTTTTTTTTTTTAATAAGAGAAGACAGTATATGTGGTTTGAGGAGGTAGTGGGATCAGGCACTCACTCAGTAGCACTATAATCCGGTCGGTTTCCCCATGGGTCCAGAGTGCTCCGCACTACTCTGCCTGGGGCCCAGGGTCCCACGACCCGGGCCCCAGCTGGCGTGCCCCACCTGACCCCTGCCTGGGTCCCAGGGTACTGGTCCCGGTTTCTCCAGGGGTCTGGCGTGCTACACGCAGTTCGGCCCGGGGCCCAGAGTCCCGCGACCCGGGCCCCAGCTGGCGTGCCCCGCGTCCCCCCAGCCCTATTTTTAATTCTTTGTTTTGGAACAAGGTCTTATAAGTTGTGGAGGGCCTCACTAAGTAGCTGAGGCTGGCTGCAAACCATGATCTTCCTGTCTCATCCTCCCTCCGTACGGGAATTACATACGTATGCCACCACACCTGGCTTTAATTTGCTATTTCTGCCTGATCTTTTATACTTCAGGCAATTCTAGCTTGATATGAATTAAATATTTATCACTTTAAATCTCCATTTTGTTTTGTAGGTTCACCTTTTTAACTAGAATTTATTTGGATATTTGATGAGCTTGAAAGAGTTAAGCAATTATCCAGAATCATTTATTGAATAATTATATATTTGGCTACATATTTGTTAAATAACTTTTATCTTAAAATAAATTCTTATGTAGGCCAACATAAAATTCAGGGCTCTTTTGTTCTATTGTTCTGTCTAGATATTCTTGGATCAACATGTTCTGGTTTCTCAAAGTAATTGGAGAGATAAAAATATATCCTGATCTTGTCGTTTTAGTATTATTTTATTTATAAATACAGTGGTTTCTTTTTTAGGGGGTGACTGGGGATTGGACCCACTGTCATTCTATTTCTGAGCTATGTCCCAAGCCCTCTTTAATTTTTGTTTTGAAACAGAGTCTCACTAAGTTGCTAAGGTTGGCCTTGAAATTGAGATCCTCCTGTCTCAGCCTCCCAAGTGCTGAGATTACAAGAGTGTACCACCACACCTGAGAAATGTAGTGTTTAATAATAAAAATATACATGAATTGAATTTGCTGAAGTTGGAAAGGGTAAAATTTGCCAGCAATGACCCACTGTATTCAGGATCTTTTTACTTTCTCTTGCTGTCCCCTACCAGGTCTCCAGGGCAAGCTGCCAACCTGTGGTGGTTCTCGACCGTGGGCACACATTGCAATCACCTGGGGAGGGAGAAGCCAATTGAAGATATTATCAAGAATCTCATGAAAATAAATTGTGAAAAAACAATTTCCAACTCTTCCTTTTTTTCCCATCGTATTTTATGCCCTGGAAGTTTTAGTAAATTTTGGAAGTAAAATAGTTGAAAAATAATTTTATAATTGTCTCTGGGATTTTTTTAAAGAGATGATTTGATGAGTATGAAATTCATTCATTTACTTGTTTATGCATTTTAGTTTATTTATTCAGTAGATAATTATTGAGCCGTTATTATGTATCAGACATGGTGCTAGGCACCAAACACAAAGTCAAAAGCCAACGAGAAATACGTTTTGTCCTCTTAGGGTAGATGATCTAATGGCGAGACATAGAATGATCCAATTATAATAAATATGTATTAAATCACAGGTCAAATGATGTGGAGAAAAGTCAGAGGTTTTGCAATTGGTGGGTTAATCAGGGAATAATTAGTTAGCAAACTGATGCATTGGCTGAGGTATAAGTTATGACAATTAATCAGGAACGATGAGGAGAAAGAACATTCAGAAGCAAGCATATGCAAAAGCCCTGTGGTAGAAGTAGGGAGATAAAGCAACTGAAAGGAAGCCGGTTAGTGGAGTAGGTGGGCATGGGATTTTTATTGTTTTCTGCCTTTATTCTGAGTAATAAGTATATTAAAAGATGTGAAAGACAAAACAGGATATTGTTACTTAATCATTTTTACATTCTGTACTGGGAAGAGTGGATTGGGTGGGATAGTAGTTTACAGAGTAGATGAAATTAAGTACCCAGGAACTGTGAATGTAATCTGTGGGAGTGATGTTAGAAACTAGAATTAGGTCGAAAACTGTGGGACCCCCCACTTATCTATAGGTAGGGTTTTGCAGGGACACAGCCCCCTAATTCATTTGTTGTGTGTGTGGTTACTTTCATGATTTAATGACAAAACTGAATAGTTTTGAGTGAGACTGCAGAGAACTACAGGTCTGAAGTGTTTACTGTCCAGCCCTTTACAGAGAAAGCTTGGCAGCTCCCAGATTAAAGGAACAAGGGAGGAAATGCACAGGGCCAGGGGGACTTGGAGTGGTTACTGGATTTGTCGAGTTTTCTGCTTCAGTGGTATTTTGTAACTTAATATTAAGTATTATTCTATTTTCACAAACATTTTAATTGTCTTAGAATTTGTTTATATGACCTTTTATATGTTAATGTGCATTTGAATATTTCAGTGTTTTTATGAGAGCAGAATATTTTCCCCATTTAATAAGTAGTTTCAAAGAATTAGCACAAAACTACATTAATCTGACAGTATTTCTATTTTCTCATCTATTGCTTTATATTAATATATATATTTCTAGTAACATTTTATAGTTAATATATTTTTCTAACTTCTTTGTTATAATGTTCTTTATTTATTTCCATTCTGAATTGTCAAATATTAAAACACATCTAAGGCCATAAATTGCCATGTGAACAATGTTTTAAATAATATCAAATTGTTATTTGTCTACTTAGTATGTCTACTTCACTTAGATTTTATTCTATATCAAGATGTTTACTAAGTGCTTATTTAATTTTATTCTTATAACACTTTGTAAAAATACTATCTCCATTGTTATAGTAAAAGGAACTTAGATTTGTATTCTACCTAAATTAGTACAGTTTATTATCAACACTTTGTTTTTCTTCTTGTTGTAAGAGTCAGGTTCACTTGAGCCCAGCTAGGAGATACTAAAATGCTAATATTCTGTATTTTGGAATGATGAAAATTTAGCAACAATGTCAAAAAAAAATTAAGATATAGACTAAACACAGTAATCCAAAGGTCCTGTTTCTGCCTGGCATTTAATCTAGCTAACAGCAGGAAGTGATCAGGGAATGTTTTAGAGATGGAATGCTTTGGAGATGAACTTGAGACAAGATTATAATAGGCCCTCCCTGCTTAATAACAATCTTCACAAGTTCCTGAA
This sequence comes from Muscardinus avellanarius, assembly GCF_963383645.1. Classification (NCBI taxonomy): domain Eukaryota; kingdom Metazoa; phylum Chordata; class Mammalia; order Rodentia; family Gliridae; genus Muscardinus; species Muscardinus avellanarius. The sequence continues at coordinate 48,203,968 of NC_137803.1, read as the reverse complement.
AGCATTTCACTTAGTATAGCTCTCTAAATATTTGAGGCGAGATCTAGTTCTGTGATGGTTTGGATTTTGGGTGTACCCCAGAAATCCCAGTGTGGACGAGCGGGGCCCCAGCTTGTGGTGTGAATGGAGACTGTGGAACCCCAAGAATACATCATCTATAACAGGTTGTTATTTATAGCCTGTAAAGTTTTTTACCTGATCTGAGGACTTACAGAGTAGCAGTGAAAGGTTAATGGGGTAGAGCTTCTGTCTTTCTTCTTTCTGACTTCTGAGTATGTTAAATCTGGAAAAAACACACTATCTACTAATTATGAATTTTATGGTTGAAATTAAGATACCTAGTATCAGATTCAGGAAGTAACTTTCTATCTCCTATCACTATTGTATTGTTCTCTGACCCCTGTGAATTTTTGTCTTCCTTGCAGAATAAGTTTTGCAGAATAAGTTAGGGACCATTTGCTAGTTACCAGGTTATAATGGAAACCATATTAGTAGGGTCATTTCACACTTTGAAATGATCAGTGGCTATCTTATAAATATCTACTTGCCTCTTTTATTTTTGGGGGGTGGATCCTGGGGATTGAATCCAGGAACATTCTTCCTCTGAGTCACATACCCCACTCTTTATTTTTATTTTGAAAAGATCTCCCTAAGTTGCTGAGGGCCTCACTATGTTGCTGAGGTTGGCCTTGGACCTGTGATCCTGGTTTTAGCCTCCAAGTACTGGAGTTACAGCCACGTGCCACCACTCCTGGCCATCTGCCTTATTTTATTTCTGTCTATACTGTACACTTTGCTTAGTTTATTCCAGGAATGCATGATCCAAACTCCATAACATAAAAAGTAGCAAAACAAATTAAGTCTTAAGACCCCATGGTTTACTTGCTTTTCACTGAAATGACCATGCCGGGCTTCCACAGAGGAGCTGGAACTAAAGTCTCAGTCATCTTTACTCACAGTGACAATTTTATGGTTCCCTGACTACATACAAAGTAGTAACTCAGTATTCTGGGCTTCCTAAGTTCACTCTTACTCTATCTCGGTGGTTAATGGGATGTAAATGAGAGATCATTTTTGCTTCTCTTCTCCCCAAAATTAGCAGTTTCAACCAGAGTCACAGATAGAGTTGTGTTTCCCTACCACTTTTTTTTTTTTTTGAGGTACACCAGAATGAACTCAGGGGCATTCTATCTCTGAGCTATACCTCTAGACCTATTTTTAATTGTTTGTTTTGAAACAGGATTTCATTAAGTTGCAGAGGTCCTCACTAAGTATCTGAAGCTGGTCACAAACCTATGATCTTCCTGTCTCAGACTCCCAAGTACTGGGATTACAAGTGTGGGGCACCATGCCCAGTTCCCTACCATTTTTTTCCCCACTACTTGGGAGGGAACCCAAGGGCATTCTACTTTCAAGAAACCCTCCCCCAAACCTATTTTTTATTCTATATTTTGAAACAGGGTATCACTGAGTTGCCAAGGGCCTCACTAAGTAGCTGAAGCTTTCCTTGAACTAGGATCCTCCTGTCTCAGCCTCCCAAATGCTGGGATTACAAGTGTGTACCCAGCTCCCCTACCATTTTCAAGTACAAGTAATATGTAAACTATTGGTGTATTAAGGATTATATTAAAGCCAGGTGTGGTGGTGCACACTTGTAATCCCAGCGTTTGGGAGGCTGAGACAGGAGGATCGCACAGGTTCGAAGCCAGCCTCAGCTACTTAGTGAGGCTCTCAGCAACTTAGTGAGACCCTGTTTCCAAATAAAGTATAAAATAGGTCTGGGAGTATAGCCCTGAGAAAATCCCCTGGGTTCTACCCTTAGTAACACACACACACACACACACACACACACACACACGATTTACATTAAATCACTGAATACTACTTTTGAGGGAAATAAGTCACTTTACTAATGTGTAACCCTATGAAAGGCATTACTTTGACTGATATCTTAGGACCTTGAAAACTGTCTCTCCTTCCCTTAGAAAGGTAGTTCTTAGCCAGGCATGGTGACACACACTTGTAATCTCAGTATTTTGGAAGCAGAGACAGGAGGATCGCAGAGTAAGTTAGGATAGCAGTATGCTCAGTGTTAGGGCACTTGCCTAATATGTTCAGTGTCCTGAGTTTGATCTTTGGCATTGCAACAAAAACAGATAAACAAGCAGAAACCCACAGTAATTTGGAGGAAAAGGCAACAGAGGGAAAGCCACTGCAGAAGGCCTTTGCTGGCGAGCACTTCCTACCTGGAGAGAGGGACTGGGCCCTGGGGTGGTGGCCCTGGGGTCCTACCTTTGGCCAGCCTCTCTAGTTAGTCAGCATCACCCGTCAAGCTGTGGGGAGGGAAGAGTAAAGGGCATTTCAGTAGGAGGATGTGGAGGGGGGTCAGGAAGGAGGTGCCATTACTTCCCTGGAAGCAGCAGACAGCTCTTGGAGGAGTGGCCAGGTCAGGATCAAACTCCAGAGCAGCCTTACACCATCCAGGTGCAAGGCTTCAGGAAGATTCCTGTGTCAAAAAATTGGGTAGTCAGTGGGGGTGGGAGGTGAGTAAAGGGAGAAAATTCACACAAGATAAAGAACGTGACGCCCACCTCGCTGGCGGCCAGCTCAGACTTAAGAAGCACTGCTGTCGCTCTTGTAGTCAGGACCCCTAGATCAGTGGTCTGTTAGTTCAGTTCATTCCCATGGCCTCTGGGAACAAGTCCCTGGAGGGCTTTTAGGGCACTAACCTTCTCAATAGGGCATTTTCTCCTTCCCTATGAGAGACCATTTTAAAAATGACTAAGCTTATAGACCCCGCGCAGGGCAGAATACAGCTCCAGTGAGTCAGAGGCCCCATCCACTGGCCCCCTCTCCCGAGCTGGCCTCTCTGACCCCCCTGGAAAAGCCGCAAATCTCCTTCACATTATATTCTTAATGAGGCTATTTACCCTGCATACTAAATGAGATCATGACTACGTAATAAATTCTCCCTTCTGAGATAAGCTTATAGTCAGCCTCTTGAGCCGCGCACAGCTCACAATATAACCTTTAAACGAGAACCCTGGTGCCACACACAGATGGCACATTGCGAGGCTCTCACATTAGAGAAGCTTGTTTATGTTCACTTTTTTAAAGGCTGGTTTTAATTGAAAATTTAAAGCCCGTTCCAATGGCTATTTTTTATTTAGAAAAAAATCTAAGAATACTATTTGAATTGGTGAAGTGTTATGTACATATTCAAATAAAAATTTTACATACTCTAAGAAAAAAGGCCTGAATTTCCGGGTCTTCGCTCCTGGCTTGGCCTATTTTATGTGTGGTATCCAATGGGGCTCGAGATTAGCTTAAAGGTAGATGATGCTGGATTTAATCCTCAGAACTGTAAAAACCCAACCCAAACTCAAACAACAACAACAACAACAACAACAACAACAACAACAACCACTGCTGGATACCTAAGGGCATGGGAAGCTAAGACATGGAATTTAGAAAATCAGACAAAGGGGAAAATAATGAGACTTTTTTAAAAAGAGAGGTTTTGAACAGATACCAATGTGAATTAATGAACCAAGAAGTGCTGGCTGAAGTGATCTACACACATAGTCTTTGGGAAGAAAGGAAGGGAGAGAGAAAATCTAGTGAAACACTTCCGACTCACTGGGAGGAAATGGGGAAGTGGTTTCCAAGCAAGTAAAAGCTTCAGAAAGCACTGAGTTTCTGTATCGCAGTCTTTTCTTTCTTTTATATTTATAATATTATATAATATATATATGTATATATTATATATTTAGCTTTATATTTGTTGGGAGAAACAATGCTTTCTAGTCTTACTTAATAATAAGCCATATATATGTATATATACAGTATATGTTATAATACATGAATATTATATCTATGAGAGTGACTATATATACACAAACATATATATGAAAGAGAGTGGCAATTTTTATTTTTATTTTTTCTTTAACTCTTCTAAGTAACTTTTCTGAGAGTCACTTGACCTCAAGGGTTCATTTTTAAAGGTACCTTTTAAGCCTTTTCTTTTAAAAATGCATCTTCCTTGTGAATAGATACAGCAGAAGGAGGCACTCCTGAGATCTTGGGTGTGTCCTCAATCATAGAACATTTTCTCTGCAGGGTGGAAATTGCTTCTGTCTTTCCAAGCGAAGCACTGGGCAAAGGCTGCATCTGCCCGTTGAGGGCGAATCCCAGTCTAGCAGTGAGGGAGGAGGCGCTCAGGCAGTTCCTAGACTGCAGCAACCCTGATACTATTGTTGGCTGCAGAAGTGCGCTGCGCCTCATGCTGCAGCTGCCCTTGTGTCCTGGGCATGTTGAAATCATGTCTGCCCTGCACTGGCACTCATCTCTTCTAGCATTCTAGTTTCATATATATGATTTTTGGACCCTGGTAGACACAGGGTAATTTCATAACAATCATATGAATTAATAATGAATGAACAGCTGGGTGTGATGGTACATGCCTGTAATCCCAATTCTAGGGAGGCTGAGACAGGAGGATAGTCGGTTTGAGACCAGCCTAAGCAATTTAGGGAGTCTCTCAGCTTCCTGGGTTGTCAGCAACCTAGGAAGACCCTGTTTCAAAACAAAATAAGAACATTTTTTTAAAGGGAGGGGATGAATGTAGCTTGGGATTGTACCCTGTCTTCAATCCCAGCACCACCACCAACCATCGCTACCACCACATCAATAATAATGAACAATGATATGCTCTCTCTCTCTCTCTCTCTCTCTCTCTCTGTCTATCTTCTCTCTCTGTGAACACACATGCATGAGTACACACACACACACACACACACACACACAGACACACACACACATACTCACACATACCATACTTACATTCTTCTGTAGATCTATTCAGCCACCTCCCATTTGCTGCTGGAATCTTATTCTTTATTATTATTATACATACACCAATAAAAATTTGAATAAAAGATAAAGCCTTTCTTAATTTGTATTAATAATGATTTGTAGGTTATAATAAAATTAGTAAGTAATGTTTAGCAAATTAAAAATAAGCTTTACTAAAATAACTATGTTGCCACTCAGTTTATTGAAATCAATTGTGCAACACATAAATATGTAATAAATTCTTAATATTTTAAATTCAATTCTTGTGAACAATAATGTCAACTCAAAATTTTTATTAGCATTTATATTTATTGACATTTAGCATTTGTTAATATGTTAATATATGATTTGTCATCTCTCATATAGGACATGTATATGATGAGTATGGTTGGCATTTAAATGATATGAGTATTTTTATCATATTATATGTAATGTGTTATATCAATGATAAATAATGTGTTAAATCAATTAATATAATGTGTTATATAATACACACACATGCACAAACACAAACACACGATGATATTGGGGATTTAATTCAAGGGTGCTCTTTGTCTGAGCTACTGGTTCAGCTTTATTTTACTTTTTCTTTCTTTCTTTCTTTTTTCTTTTTTTTTTTTTTGCAGTACTGGAAATAGAACCCAGGTTATTCTACCTTTGAGTTATATCATCAGCCCTATATTTTATTTTGAAACAGAGTCTCACTGAGTTGCAGAAGGCCTCTCTGAGTAGCTGAGACTGTCAGAGAACCACGGTCCTCCTGTCTCAGCCTTCCCAATGCTGAGATTATAAGTGTGTGCCACCATATCCGGTTTACTTTTTCATTTTGAAACAGAATCTTGATAAGTTGTTGAGGGCCTAAGTTGCTGAGGCTGGCCGTGAAATTGTGATCTTCCTGTTTTACCTCCCAAACACTGGGATTATAATCCATTGTATTTTATATCTAAAAAAGTTAAAATCAGAATTATGATCATGAATGTTGATCAAATATTTCTCCAAGCTCAGGCGAATATTCACAAGATTCCTATCCTATAAAATTTTTGCCGTTGTTTTTATTTCCCCTCTCTATTTAGATGAAGCTCATACCAGATATAGCCCTTAGACTTTGGAATAGCCTTGCCTGAAATTGTCACCTCTCCTAATAAAGACACTTTTTAAAAGCTAATTACTATAGCAGACATTTGCTCTTCTGTGAGAGTCCATGCCTGCTTTCCTGCAAATGTTCCTGTGCCTAGCTTTTGTTTGTCTGCCCCCTTCCCACAAACACCACATTTTGTCTGACCTAGTATCTGTGCCTTTTCAGGCTCCTGGATTTGAGCTATTGCTTTAACAAACTTTCCAAGGCTGAGCGCTCCTGGCCCCGGACTGCCAGCTCGATTTGTCCAGTTAGTGGCTCGCCTGGCCCTCTGGTTTCAGTCTTTTCATTCCTTTCCATCTTGCTTTGAGAACATGGCCCTTTGCAGCCCAACTCGAGAGTTGATATAACAAGGCGTGGTGGTGCACGCTTGTAATCCCAGCATTTGGGAGGCTGAGACCATAGGATCACAGTTTGCGGACAGCCTCAGCTACTTATTGAGGCCCTTCGCAACTCAGTGAGACCCTGTTTCAAAAATTAAAAAAAAAAGACTAAAACCATCCCCAGTACTGCAAAAATATGTATCTATATTTTTCCACATATGTATTCATATATATATATACATATGTATAATATACATACACACACACACATATATATATATGTGTATATATATATATATATATATATATATATATATATATATATATGGAGAGAGAGAGAGTGTGAGAGAGCGAGAGAGCGAGAGAGAGAGAGAGAGAGAGAGAGAGAGAGAGAGAGAGAGAAAGAGAGACTAAAAAATAGGAAGGGTATAGCTCAGGAGTAGAATGCCCCTGAGTTCCATCTCCAGTACCGTGCAAAAAAAAAAAAAAAAAAAAGAGGAAGTTGATATAATAAGGCTAATGTCTGTACAAATACATTTCAAAGGTGCCACAGACTTTAAACTTCAACAGTCCAGTTAATAAAGGATTAGCTGAAGTTCTGAATTTAGTATGTAGAAAAGTTTGCACAATTAGAAAAATATTTTCATGCTTCTGAATACTTTATGGCTTGTGTCCTAATGGACTGTATTGGAAAGGGTGCACAGAATCAAATATTTTAATAAATTAGTTATGTATATACAGAAGCCTTTCTAAAACTGTAGTCCATGTGATATTCACTGATTCTGGATAAATAAAACCAACACTGTGTTTGCAAACTTTGAGAAATACTGGGGTTTATCAAAGTTAGACAGGTTTCTTTCATGTAGGTTTTCTCTGAACCTTTTATATGTTAATTGAATTCTGAATCTTCATGATAAGAGGTAAATTTGTAGAACATCCCTGTGTAGTTTGACTACAGATCCCTTTTATCTATGCAACACGTTTTTTATATCTTACTGGATACTAGGATTCTCTGAAACATGATTTCCACGGAACTGCTGCAAGATAAGCTTTCAGGAAACCTTTTAATGATAAAGTTTACAGATCAAAATAGCTCCCTTTCAATAAGAAGAAAATCTGCCTCATTGCAAGCTGAGTTAATATTAATCCCCAAGACTGAGACAGGAACTCAGCAGGAGAGTTAGATGTGGTCAAGAACTATCAAAGGCATAAGAACCAATTGGACGTTGAGATTACTCTCTGGTGAAAATGCCTATTACAGGCACCCTTCTTTTTTTTTTTCATTTAAAAAGCACAATGCATCCAGACTATAGGTCTTTCTCTTTTCTTACTGCTGTATTGTACCAACCATGCGATAGAACTAGTTTTTCATCCAACTCTCCCTGACAGTTAACATAAGGATATTTATAGGGTTGCAGCATTACCGTTAGTCCATGCTACTTTTGATGTAGAATCTGTTGCTCAGAGCTAAATGAAGAGGGTCTGTGATCTATAGTTTTTTCTAAGTTTTAATCACAAATATAAAAAATGTATTGAAATGGGTATGGGAAAGAATAATAATTTTTTATATTAGCCCTACTGTTTCCAGTTCTTGTATTTTTCTGTTCCTTGTGACCTTTTCATAACTTCCATATTCTGTAACTACTGTAGGGAAAAGAACTTTGGAGAAATAAAAAAAATCAAACAATAGATTCTCTGCCTTTTTAGATTCAGTACTTAGATGAGAAGTAAAGGATAGGTCTTGAAGAATAGCTGAATATCCTAGCTATTCTGACCATAGTTGAAATGAAGAGTCCAGCAGAGGAACGGAGAAGACAGAAGATCATGCTGTGAGCAGGGGGCTGTGAGTTCAGGATGGGAGAACCATACTGAGTGGCCAAATGATAAGTGGGACAGCTGCATCCAGGGGCTGTCTTATCTCCACCTGACTACCACAGTCTGTCATCAGACTGCCATGTGGGTACCAAGACATTGCCATATTGAATGGTGAAGCCACAATCACATTTGTATCAAGGGAGCCTGACACATTGTCCCTAAAGGGTAAGCATCCCTAATCCAAAATATAAAATCAGAAATGCTCCAAAATTCTTTTTAAGTGCTGACATGATGTCTTGAATGCAAAATTCTACATCTGATCTCACATAACAAGTCACACTCAAAACATACGTGAACTAAGAATATTATGCAAAATTACCTTTAGTTTATGTGTATATGTTGTATATGACACACAAATAACTTTGTCCCATCTCTAAGATATCTCATTATGTATATGCAAATATTCTAAAATCTGGAAAAATGTCTGAAACCTAAAACATTTCTGGTCCCAAGAAAAAGATAAGGGACCTTCAATCTATATCAAGATTGTGAATTAAGCATGGTTTTCATTGCATGAAAGGAGGACTTCCCACTAGCCTTTGATAGCTTGACATCAAATAATAGGGATTAATTATCTATGGCCTGAGACTCTGAGCTTTGTTTTTCCTCGTGAGAACAACCCTCCTTTCTGCAGACCAGTTCACTAAAGATCCCTCCAAAGACAACGTCTCTGAATACCCAGAGGAGTAGTGATGACATTGAAGGGAAAGCTTCTGGAATCTGTACTTATACAGACTGACTATAACCTGTTCAAAATTTCCCTAGGCCAGCCATATCAAGGCTGAAACAACTCACTTCACCCTTACTTGATATTCCTGCTTCTTTCAAACCCACCCTGCTATTTGCCAGAGCAATGTGTTTCTAAACTGTATGAATACATTTCTTGACTGAAGGACCACCTAGTCTTCACTGTTTAAAATTTACTCTCTAGCGGGGCGTGGTGGGGCACGCCTGTAATCCCCGCGCTTGGGAGGCGGAGACAGGAGAATCGCGCAGGTTCGAAGCCAGCCCTGCTGGCTTAAGATACCCTGTTTCCAAATTTAAAAAAAAATATAAAATAGGTCTGGGAGTGTAGCCCGGAGATAGAAGGGTTTCTAGGAACCCCGGTACCACCATAAATAAATAAATAAATAAATAAATAAATAAATAAATAAATAAAATTTACTCTCGATCAGGTATGATTTTTAAAAAGTCTCTGCTTATGGTTGTAAAATGCTCTGTGCAGAACGGTTCAGCAGGCGGTGGCTCTTCAGAGGGGTCAGTGCAACGGACCTGGTGAAAACCAGGAGCTTGCCTGAGGCCCCGCCCTTTATCGCCTTGTGCCTTGCATAGCTCCGCCCTCCAGATAGTCAGACAGCTGTGTCTTTTTCCAGTGAAGGTTGACCTTCTAATATTATTGTGAAAAATTGTTTAGTGTCTGTGTGAGGTTTCAGAAGTGATGGCCATGCTATTAATCATATCTGACTCAGGCTCCCATTCTGCCTCTTGCTTTGCATGTGTATAAAACTAGAAATAATCACTCTAAGCATGCGTGTCTGGAAATATTTCCATTGCATTAGAGCAACCAAAGTCCCTAGGATATTTGAAATATCTAAACTTTCATCTAGCTTTCTGATAATGGCCTATGTGCTGAGGCATTTCCATTTTTATTTATAAGTTCACTTTTTCTACATGATTGACTTTCATTGTTACATTTTCTTCCATGTCACAGGTATCTTTCTCAGAACAGTAGATGAAAAGCTAATAAAATATTATCGCATATTCCAACAGAGTTTTGGAAAGAAAACTTTATATTCAGATATCTTATTATTTACTTTATTTGTACTTAAATTTGGTTAAAGATATTTGTACATAATAAATAATATTTCTTGGTATGTAGGAAGATCAGGCTGTTGTTTTAGGCAGTATCCAGGAACTTGGGTTCAATCCCCAGAAACACACACACATACACACACACACAACCTTGGAAGGTATTTGCTTCTCATAAATATACAAAGGTTTCTCATTTTAGTCTCAACATCTAACTGTTATATAGAAAAATTGTGAAGGGATACACTCGCTTATTTTTTTTAATATTTATTTATTTATTTATTTATTTTAATGTTTTATTGAACATAAATGGTATACATTTAAACTATACTTGATGTTCTCTCCCCCCTCCCACCCCTGTTTTCCCTTCCCCCCTCCCAGCAATAAAACAATGATTTTCCCAGGTAACCATGCCATATTCATAATTTTACATATATTTGGATGTGGACCTTCATTAATCAAGTTCAGCCTCCCTCCTTCTCTATATTTCCATTCAAGCTTTGCTGGTATTTTCCCTCAGTTATCTGGAGTACCACTGGTATCCTCTGGATTCCCTAGTTTGGGCATATTTGTGCTTGGCTGGTCTCGCTTAACATAATGCTCTCCAGGACTTTCCATCTTCTTGCAAAAGGTATGATTTTGTTCTTCTTTATGGCTGAGTAGAATTCCATTGTGTGTATTTCCCAGAATTTTGCAATCCATTCATCTGTTGATGGGGACCTGGATTGGTTCCATATTTTGGCTATTACAAATTGTGCTGCTATGAACATAGGTATGCATATGTTCTTATAGTTCTCTGTTTTCAACCCCTTTGGAAAAATACCCAGGAGTGGTAGAGCTGGATCATATGGTGGATCTATTCCTAGCTTTCTTAGGAATCTCCACACAGATCTCCATGGTGGCTGAACTAGTTTGCACTCCCACCAACAGTGTAAAAGAGTTCCTCTTTCCCCACATCCTCTCCAGCATTTGTTGTTATTTGATTTCTTTATGCTTGCCACTCTGACTGGGGTTAGATGGAATCTCAGTGTAGTTTTGATTTGCATCTCCCTGATGGCCAATGATGTAGAACATCTTTTCATGTATCTATTGGCCCTTTGTATCTCTTCTTTTGTGAAGTGTCTATTTAGTTCATTTGCCCATTTCTTGATTGGGTTGTTTGCTTTGCTAGTGTAGTCTTTTGAGCTCTTTGTATATTCTGGATATTAGTCCCCTATCAGAGTGGAGGCTGGTAAAGATCTTTTCCCATTCTGTAGGCTTCCTCTTTAAGTTATTGATGGTTTCCTTTGATGAGAAGAAACTTTTAAGTTTAATGTTATCCCACATGTTAATTCTTGCTTTAATTTCCTGAGCTTTGGAGATTTTGTTGAGAAAGTTACTGCCTGTGCCAATATTTTGTAGTGTTGAACCAATGCTTTCCTCTACTAACTTCACAGTCTCAGGTCTAATTTCTAAGTCTTTGATCCATCTTGAGTTGATTCCTGTGCGTGGTGAGTTATAGGGGTTTAGATTCATCTTTTTACAAATGGGTAGCCAGTTCTCCCAGCACCATTTGTTGAAAAGTCTGTCTTTCTTCCAGCGTATGAGTTTGGCCCCTTTGTCAAAGATTAATTGACTAAAGATGTGTGGGTTTGTTTCTGTATCTTCTATTCTAATCCACTGGTCAGTATATCTGTTATTGTGCCAGTACCATGCTGTTTTTACTACTATTGCTCAATAGTATAGTTTGAAGTCTGGGATTGTGATGCCTCCTGCCTTTTTCTTATTGCTGAGAATTTCTTTGGCTATTCTGGGTCTTTTCTTTCTCCATATAAAGTTAATGATTGATTTTTCTAGGTCTCTAAAGAATGTCACTGGTATTTTAATGGGAATTGCATTGAATCTATAGATCAGTTTTGGTAGAATGGCCATTTTGATGATATTTATTCTGCCTATCCATGAGCACGGGAGAGCTTTCCATCTTCCAAGGTCTTCTTCAATTTCTTTCTTTAATGTTTTATAGTTTTTGTTGTAGAGGTCTTTTACATCTTGGGTTAGGTTTATTCCTAGATATTTTAGTGGTTTTGAGGTCATAGTGAATGGAATTACTTTCTTTGTTTCTATCATTGTGCATTCATTGTTGGCATAAAGAAAAGCCATTGATTTCCTTAGGTTGATTTTGTATCCTGAGACTTTGCTGAATTTGTCAATCAGCTCCAGAAGTCTGTTGGTTGAGTTCTTTGGGTCTTCCAGATAAAGGATCATGTCAAAAAATGTGTATTCTGTAATTCCTGGCTGAAATATTCTGTAAATGTCTATTAGGTCCATTTGGTTTATGGTTTTCTTTAGTTCTAAAGAGTCTTTACTCATCTTTTGCCTTGAAGATCGATCCAGTGGTGTGAGGGGCATATTAAAGTCTCCCAGAATTATTGTATTTGGGTCTATTTGGGATCTGATGTCCAGAAGGGTTTCTTTTACAAATGTGGTTGCACCCACATTTGGGGCATAAATATTTACTATCATTATATCTTCTTGGTGTATTGTTCCTTTTAGTAAAAGGAGGTGCCCTGATTTGTCTCTTCTGATGTGTTTTAGTTTAAAGTCTGTTTTGTTGGATATCAGGGTTGCTACCTCTGCTTTTTTTTTGTCTCCAGTAGCATGATATATCTTTTTCCATCCTTTCACTTTCAGTCTGTGAATGGCTTTGGCTGTAAGGTGAGTTTCTTGCAGACAATATATATTTGGATTATGTTTCTTGATCCACATTGCCAGTCTATGTCTTTTGATTGGTGAGTTAAGTCCTTTGATGTTAAGAGATATTATTGAAATATGATTTTTGTTTTCTGCCATTTTATGTTCTGTCTACTATTGGATGGATTGGTTTTTCTTCTTTACTTAAATGGCCCAGTTACTGACTTCCTCTCTTATCTGGTTCTGGAGTCTGCTTCTTTTTTCTTCTATATGGTTTATTTCTTTAAGAATTTTCTCCAGTGTAGGCTTTGAATTCATGAATTTTTTAAGATTCTGTTTATCCTGAAAGACTTTGGTTTCTCCATTGATCTTGAATAGTAGTTTTGCTGGATAAATAAGCTTTGGTTGGAAGTTATTTTCTTCCAGGGTCTGAATCACGTCGTACCAGTCTCTCCTAGCATTCATGACCTGGGTTGTATAGTCTGGGGTGATTCTTATTGTTTTGCCTCTATATGTCACCTGTCCTTTTGTTCTCACTGCTTTTAAGATTCCTTCCTTGGCCTCTATGTTGGTCATTTTGTTTATTATGTAGCGTGGCATGGTTCTTCTTTGGTCCTGTCTCAGTGGAGTTCTGTATGCCTCCTGGACATGAAGATCCAAGTCTCTTTCCATGTTTGGAAAATTCTCTGAGATTATTTATTTGAAGAGATTACGGATACCCTTGGTCTGTACCTCTATACCTTCTTCAATCCCTATTATTCATAAGTTAGGGCACTTCATATTATCCCATATTTGCTGGATGTTTAGGTTTGCTTGCTTTAAAGATTTCTGTATATCGCTGACCGTGTTTTCGGTTTTGGATTTACTGTCTTCTAACAGTGATATTCTGTTTTCCATTTCATCTAATCTTCCAGAACTTCTTTCTATTGCTGTCTTCATTTCACTTATTGACTCTTTCATTTCATTCCAGACCTCTTTCTGATTCTTTCTTAGTGTTCTATCTCATCTTTCATCTTCGCTAGACTTGTTTTAAATCATTTCATCATATTGTAGATCAAGATTCGGAACTCCCCTTCTTGCATTTCTAGAAGGTCAGTATTTGTGACTTCTGTCGTTTCTCCACTATTCCTGGTTCTCATATTTTCACCGTTCTCAGGCCTGTTCTTCTTCTTCTATTGTCTTCCCATTGAAGTGGTACGGATTGGGTGATGGTGGAGTAGCTGACAGCCCAATCAGAAGCTCTGACGGGCTGGTAGTTCTTCTGTATCTGGTTCTCCGGAGGCTGTAGGTCCAGCGCAGAGGTGACTCCTGGGTCTCGGTGCTTCCTGGATCTCCGAAGGAGCTTTTGGATTTTGTTGCCACATTGGTGTAAGTCAGGTCCTGGGGCTACGGTTTGGGCTGGAGCTCCACTGGTGCTGGGCGGGGGTTGTGCTAGAGCCTGGTGCTGTAGCCTCTGAGAAGCTGCTGGCTGGTGCTGGGCCCTGGCTGGGCTGGGGCTGAGCTTGGGCTGGGCTGGGGCCGGAGATGGTAGCAGCCCTTGAGGCTCTGGAAGGAGCGGAGCCTGAGCCTCGCGGCCCCAGCGCTGCTTACTGGCGGCTGTAGGTCCGGCGCAGAGGTGACTCCTGGGTCTCCGTGATTCCTGGGTCTCCGAACGAGCTTTCAGATTTTGTTGCCACGTTGGTGTAAGTCAGGTCCCGGGGCTACACTCACTTATTTTTATACAGACCAAGAATTGAATCTGTAAATTTTTTATAGTTTCCTGACTGCAACATATTCAGGAAAAATTTCTGAACTTCAGCTTTTTGAGAGGTAAAATGAACTTATTAAGATCTGCCATGCCAACTTCAGATAGCTGTTATGTAGTTTAAATAAGTCACTGTAACATAATAAGACATTTGACAATAAAAGTGGCTATTTATGTTATAGACAAAGAAAACTTTACATGTAACACCAGAGATTTTCAAACTTTTAGAAATTAGGAAATTAGCTTGATTCCATATTATCAGATGAATAATTAGAGGCAAATTAAATTTAATTGAATTATTCAAGGTTCAACAGTTTTTAAGTGGCAAATTCTTGCCTGGCAAAAGACACAAACATTCCATATTTAAAGACAAATAGAGAAAAATTACAACACCTGACAACTTGGAATAAAGTTAATTGTATTTCACAAACTTTTAAGCACATTTCAAAAGTCATGTAACAAAAATGCTGGCATAGAACAGGCATTAGCAGTTCAATGAGAAATGAAGTTTGCCAAAGTACATTTAAGTGTTACACTAACCAATAAAAATACAGAATAACAATGATAAATTTTTTTATGAATGTGTATTACAGATGGCCAAATATAAAAAAACACTGTGTTGTCAGAGGTTTATGAAAAATGTTCTCCATTGACACATGATGAGAATGTAAATTGAAACAAAGTTTGAAATGTAATGTATATTAAAATGTATAAAATTTTACCCTCTGACCTAGAAATTCTGCTTTTAGAACTTTAGTCCACAGGAAATTTATACAAAATATTGTTTCCATTTCCATTCTATTTGTAGTAGAAAAATTAGAAACACTATAAATAATTTCTGGTAGTGAATTGGTTAAATAAATTATGATCTGAGCATACAGTAGCATACTCTTTATTTATAAAAATAATAAGAAAAATTATATATGTCGTTTGGAAAGATAACAGATATACTTTTAAGTGGAAAAGCATTTTAACACAATCTTTTTTTAAAAAGTGTGGCTCTAGATATCATTGACCCTTCATATCTTCAGATTCTGCATCCTCAGATTCAACCAACTTCACATCAAAAACACATATTGACAAATATGTGTTTGTGTCCTTTGTGACAGGCATTTGCTTATTTTCACAATTCCATTCCCTGCTTTCTCCCTCCCTCTTTGCAAACTACACCCCAGAACTCCCCAGAAGCCCCTCCGTTGGCCTTCAGGTAGGTATGGCCATGGCTTGGCAGGAGGTTGGAAGGAGGGAGGAGGGCAGAAGTCCAGGCAGTATTCACCCTTCTCTATCCTTAAGCGGTGTCTTCAGTGGCTGCTCTTTGCCCTCATGCAGCTTCTCCTTCCAGGCCCTCCCTCCTACTCTTCTGCCTCAGAAACTTCGTTCTAGGAGTTTTACATGCCTTCTTAGATTCTCCAGCTTGAAGTTGATAGCAGCTTTCACGGAGATAATGTTTGAATGTTTGCTGTTTCATGTTCTCTGTCTACACAGTTGTTCATTGGAATCTGTGGAGGATTGGTTCCAGGATCCCACAGGTGTTCAAGTTCCTTGTGGATAACCGTGTGATATTTAGATATAACCTTTGCAAATTCTTCTGTAGTAGTCCTTAAGTCATTTCTGCATTACTTTGATATGTAATATAATAAAATGGATGCAAATAATTATTATACCATATAGTTTAGAAAATAATAAGAAAGAATCTGTATGTGTTTAGTATAGAAGCATTTTTTTTTTTTTGGCACTGGGGATTGAACCCAGGAGTGTCGTACTTATGAGCTATACCCTTAATGCTATCTTGTTTTTATTTTGAAACAAGGTCTCACTAAGCTTCTAAGGACCTTGCTAAGTTGCTGAGACTGGCTGTGAACCTGTGATCTTTCTGATTCAGTCTTCCAAGTACGGAGATTCAGAAGTGATTTTTAAATAATTATTTTTATCTAGGGTTAATTTAAGCACCTTATTCATAACTTATATATACAAAGGGCCAACTTTATTTTCAACATTCTAAATATTGATCCAGCAATTTTTTGTGGTGCTTGGGGTTAAACCCATGGGCATTCTACCTCCAAGCTATGCCCCCTGTTTTATCTTTTATTCTTTATTTGAAACAAGGTCTTGCTAAATTGTGGAGGGCCTCACTAAGTAGCTGAGGAGCTGAGGCTAGCCGTGAACCTGTGATATTCCTGCCCCACCACACCCAGCTTTTAAAATTTTTCTTAATTTTATTTTAGAAAACCAGACTACATGGCATAATTTTGTACATCGATTGGACCTTAATTGATACACAATTTATATTCAATTTATCTGCTACAAATATGACTGCTTTGATAAACTGAAAGTAAAAGAAATCTAAGACGAAACTATGCCCTCTTAACATTAAACAGAAGTAAACTAAAAATTTGGTTCATAATTTACTGCTATTAAAAGTAATGCTCATTCTCCTTCCATGAAGTATTATTATCCCAAATCACAGTAAGGTGATAGAGACTCAGATAGAATATGTAATTAGCCTATAAAATGGCAGAGCTGGGATTCCGACTCAGATCTTTCTGAAATCAAAGCCTGAGTTATTTCCAAGGCAACATCAAATTGATTTTTGTATTTTTGCTTTCTCCTTAGTCTCCTCTTTTACCACTGGGCTCCTCTTAACATAGCATTTTAGCTGTATAATTGTTACTTTCTGCTCTGCCACAAAAAGCCACTTATCTGTTGTGTTACTCTTCCTTTACGCCTTGATTTCTGCTGACATGAGAAACAAATCAGAGCTGAAGTCATATTTGATAATTGCTGCTGTGCCAGAAGAAAAAAAATGGATTTGAAATTTTAACTTGCGCCAGCAGTAGTTTCACTGGAAAACATTTATTTGTTCATTCAACTTTTCTTTCCTGAAAATGTGCTAGTTGCTAGATACACAACATTGAACAAGACAGATTGAAGCCTGGTGGGGAAGAGCATCATCAACCAATTTTATTGAGTTCAGTGTAGGAGAAATGTTCTGTGGAAGCATAGGAGAGGAAATTGTACTGTGGAGCCCAGAAATACTTCCCCAAGGAAATAAAATTTGTGTTGACCAAAAGGAGGCATTAGATAAGTAAAGGCTGAGTAAGTGGAAGAAAGAAAAAAATTATATGACGGCATTATATGGGTTCTGGTACTAGAAAGAGAATGGCCCATAAGAGGAATTTTTAAGGCCAAGAGTGCCGGAATATAGAGAAGAAGCAGGTAAAGCAGAGAGGTAGGAGATGGGTAGGTCGTGTTGCTGGGGACATATTAAGGATATGGAGGATGTCTTTTCTATCCCAAGAGGAATGAAAAACCACTGAAATATATTTAACAAAGGGAGACATGACAAGATCTTGTTTTCTAAAAAGAATACTCTGGCCACATTATGGAGAATGAACTGCCAGAAAGTGATGGTGGGTACAGGTAGACCATTCAGGAGGCTCTATGAGAAATCTAAGGGAGAGATGATAGTGGCTGGCACCCCGGGGTGATGGGGGAGATAGAAACAATGAATTTGAGAGGTATTTAGGAAGTAGAATTCATGAGAGTTAAGGATAGGAGGACTATAAAATAATGCCTAGTTGTGGATCATGTGATAGAACGAGGAACAGCAGAAAATGAATAAGCTTAGCACAGAAGTTACAGGGTCAGTTGTTTTGAATATGTTGGATTTGGGCTCCTTGAGAAGCCAGAGTGAATATAAATACTGGCATTAAGATACACTCTTTTTGAGCAGATACCTCTTTTTTTTTTTATCAAGATTGGATAAGGAAACTTGGTATAAGATTGAAATTGAGTCAGGGGTCACAAAGAAGACAGAAACCAGCCAACTTTTTGTGTGAGACCAAGCCTCTTTAATCAACTGGCACCTTTGGGTGAGGTCTGTTGACCGTGGGAGAAGGGACTGATGACCATTCAGCAGAGTCACAGTCAGCAAAGTCATGCTGCAGAGAGGAAGTGAGGGTATTTATGTACCAGGGTCTTGGTACACTACTCTGACTGCATGGCAATGCCAGTCCTCTCGCGACATCTGGAATCTCATGACCTCTGGAGTCTAACCCATGATGTCTGGAGTTTCACGACATCTCTGCTTCTGGCTTCTGGGGTTCTGCCTCCTGTGTCTGTGATGGGAGGGAGAGGGACCTGACCTATCACTTGGCATTATTTTTCCTATGAAAATTGAATCCATTAGGAGTAGAAATGATTTTTCAAGTAGAAATAATACAGTAAAACGAAGGTCTAGGAGTGAATCCTGGAGAATCAGAAAATTTCTGACCTTAAGGAGACAACTGATGAACTCATCAAGATATCTTATGACTTTAGTGTAGTGAGAACTCAGTACTGTCCAATTCTACTGTTGAAGGAGACATAGTCAAGAATAGTGATTATGTTAGACAACAAGAACTGTTTCAAACACTTATCATGTTTACATGTGCAAATTCATATGTCCTGCCACCCCGCCCAGTTCATTCTGGATGACTATGATGGCACATCCACACTGCTCCAAGTAGTTGGACTGAAAAGATTGTTACAGACATGACTCGGCACAAACAAGGATATCCTCAATATAATCATCATTGTTGCTTGTGATACCCTGATGAGGCTCTGGATATTTTAATGATTTTAAACTTATTTAACTAACTCTCTATTCCAGAGGTTTGCAGGACATGTAGACAACAGTAACTTCTCTTTTCCATCTTACTTGCCATCATCTGTAAAAGTAATTTTATTCCCTCTTACTCGTGTTTCTTTTTGAATGGCAACTTTCTCATTCTGTGGAAAGTAAGAATCTAAGTGAAGTGAACATTTAAGAGTCTTTCTTGTTATAAGCATATCAATTTGTCTGTGTGTGTATGTGTGTGTGTGTTCGTGTGTGTTTGGCTTTCTTTTAGGATTTCATTTTGCACTACTCTGACTATATACAAATGGTGAGAGAGATGTCCCCTAGACTTGGAGGCCTGCCCAAGCCACCCTTGTCTAGAACTTGTTGTCATCAACCACTTTTACTGAAAAAAAATTTTTTTTTGGACTAGGAATTGGACCCAGGGACACTGAACTTTAAGCTATACTCCCAGCTCTTTTTTATTTGGAAACAAGGTCTTACTAAGTTGCTGAGGGCCTGGTTAAGTTGCTGAGTTGTGATTCTCCTGTCCTAGCCTCCTAAGTACTGAGATTACTATGCTCAGCTTTATTGAAAATTTTATAACAATTTTTGGATTACAAATATTAAAAACAATTTTTAAACTGTTGTTTCATGGGGATGGAAAAAATTACTGAAAGTTAAATCATGACTCTGAGAGGTGAGACAGACATTAAAGAAAACATCTCTACTGTTCTTTAGAGGCAAAACGACTGGGGTATAAAAAGAGTTGTATTGGATTTGAAAATAAGATTAATTTGTTTAAAGTTATTTTAAGGCCAAGATATCTTTTCCCCAAATGGCTTCATTAAGGTATAGTTCATTTATCATAACATCTAAAGCGTGCAATTCAGTAGTTCTTAGTATATTTACCAAGTTGTACATTCTTCACACCTGTACTCCAGAAAGAATCCCCCTAACTCATCAGCAGTTATCTCTTTTCTTTCCTTGGCCCTAGGCAATGACTAAACATACTCACCTAACCAAATCCCCATACCCATATATGTATGTATGTATGTATGTATGTATGTATGTATGTATAATTTACAAGTCAGCACAGAAATAAGAATCTAACTTCACTTTCTCTCTGACAGTCACTAAGCTTGTATCTACCCACATCCATTTCCTAACAATTCTTTTCTGTTGGTCCAGCTAGTGAACAATAGATATCCTTCTATTCCTGTACCACACATTACCTGCCAACTAAAATATTGCTCTTATTCTCATAATCATGAAAACTGCTTTTAGCACTTACTAATCAGCTTCTCAGCATCTTGGTGAGTGGCTTTCATTAGCATTTATATATTTTTACTTCTCAAAAGCATATTGCATTAAGTCAATAACACTTTTGATTCAAAAGCTTCTCTCTTCACACTAACTGGAAGACCTTACTCTCTTAGAGGGCTCTCTTGCCAGCCAATTTATTTCACCTGTGAAGAAGAAATGCCCCAAATTTCAATCTGTTGCCTCTTTCCTTCTCCTGCTCATCTTATTATTTGACAATTTGATTATTTTAATTTTTACTTCTTTGGGAATGAATCAGTTATTTTTAGGATGAAATTTCCTCCTGTCTTAAGGTTGACATTTGTAATGGTTTGATGAATATGACCTCCTCCCCACACCTCAAATACAGAATGTGTCCAAAGTACTTGTCAGGTCCATTCCACCAATAGTTTGTTGCTTCTAACTACCCTGCTTCAGTTAGTGGACTCAAACTTGATTTGTCATCTGAGTTAAAATTTGGAATTTTTAAATTTATCTCTCATCCCCCTTCGCCCTTCATTTTCAGTTGCCAATTCTGAAATTTGATTATGTTCAAGATTTTCCCACCTTCCTTTCTCTTTCAATTTTAATTCCTTTGGTCTAATTTTGCAAAAAAAAATTATAGTCTTTTGTATTCTTTTTATTTCCTGCTATCCTGCTGTCTCTTGATAGAAGAGTGGGTTAATTTTGCTAATATAAGATTTAAAGGAGGCCTATTTCCTAAACACTAAAGGTCACAACTTTTACTCATATCATTTTCCATAAATAACCCAATATTCTAGCTAAGCTTTTGTATCCCATGTGATTTTTTTGCCAAACTAGATCAATTTTTCTTCTCTCAAATGCCTTTGTTAAATATTTCCTTAGTTTAGGCTATTTTCAGAACACTAAGTTCCTCCCCTTCTCATATGATCTTCTGACTCAAGATTTTCATTATCTTCTCCATGCTGTTTTCCTGTTAAACATCGAGAACTTTTCCCCTCTTCTGAATTCTATGACATTTAGATCCCACTCTTCCATTTCTGTATCTTTTTTCTCTTAGTAGATTCTATAAGCACTAATTGGACCTTATATATGTCTAATTACAGACAGAGAATATTTATATTAGTTTTTAGTAGTTGTGGCTATGAGTATTATGCCAAATAAAACTGGTTTAAATAATATCAAATTTGTTTTGTTTAAAAGGACTTAGGGCTCATAATATAGCTTCATGTGATACATAAAGTTTCAAAGATGCATTTCTTCTTATGTCCTTTCTCTGTCATACATAACCTTGGTCTTGAGAACCTTGGTGAGCTTCTGCCCTCCAGGCAGCCATGTGGAAAAAGGGCTGGAGAAGAGGCAGCCCTGGAAACCCTGCTTTATCTCTAAAGGAAGGTCTTCTGGAAGCTGTGACAAGTCTTGTTCTCTTTTGTTTTGCTGGCTCAGTTTAAGTCACATGGCCATAACCAGCTGCAAGAGAGGTTAAAAATTAAGATTTTAATGATTGGTGGATAATTCACATGCAAATATCTGATTACTACAGAAAAAGGAAGGATGAAAATCAGGGCATATTTTAGATGAGAGTTTCAGCAATTTTAACAAATGTATCACTGAATATCAGGAAGGTTACGTGTTTGCGGGGGGTAAGGGCTATATGAGAAACCACTTTCTGCTCAATTTTTTGGTGAATCTAAATTTTCTCTAAAAATAAAGTCTATTAAAAATCAATGCATAACTAGGAGTCTACCCTTTCCCTCCAGAATATATTTAAATAAATATTATGGAGTAAACAAGTGAATAGAGGGTGAAGGATGACATACGAAGGTTGAAGTAATTTCCCAAGGGAGTTGTATTTAGAACTTTCAGTTTTTACCTTGTGAAATTCATGCTTAATAATCTTATTATCCTTGACATAACACTCTGTATTCTGGTTTAGTGATTATAGTCTTATTAACTTTAGAAAAAGAAATCTTTGAAAATCAGTCTCTAATCAGGTATAGCTGTACTGGATTTATATCTAAATTATTTATTCTAAAGAGAGGAGTTTTATATTTCTAAAGCTTGATAATTATCATTGCATTTGCATAAACTTATAAAATAGCTATTTCAGCTATTTTATGTATAACTTAAATTCTTCTAGAGTAAGCAAGCACTTAACAATTCTACTAAAGGTTGTGTTCATTTCCAAATAACTTCTTAATTGTGTACTTTATCTATGTTTCCATTGCCTATTTCTGTTAAGTGAGCATAAGGAAAGCAATTTACCATTTCACATTGACCCATTTCTTTAGTCTATACAGATTTTAAAATTTAATATATTTCTCGTCTACCTCATTCCTCTGGTCATTCAAGAAAAATAAATAAATGCTTGTGTGAGGAGACTGATCTGTTTGTTTACTTAATTTTTTAAACATTAACTACCTGAAGTCTTACTCAGAATGTACCTTACTGGAAGACTAAAAATATCCATCTAACCAGGAGAAAGAGGAGCTGAGATCAATTTATATAACTATCAATCATCCATGCATATTAGATTCTCTAGAGGAAGAGACAGGTATTTATAATTACAAGAGAGAACTTATTAAGTTGGTTTACACTATCAGAAGATGAACAGTTCTACCATGAACATCTGTAGACTATGGAGATGGCAGAAGTTGGTACCTGCTCAGTTCAAGAAGCTGAAACTTCAAAATAAGAAGGACCAATGACACAGCCCCATTCTGAGCCTGGTGGCCTGGAAGTTCCCTGGAAAGTCACAGGTGCAAATCCTCACCCAAACACTGAAGGAGCTGACCTCTGATGTCCATGAATGATGCTACAGCAAAAATGCACCTGCTCAAGAAGATTGGAATGTGTGCTTGCATGGGAGACCTCACCCAGCTTTTTACTTTTTTCCATCTAGGGTCCTCAGCCTATTACAGGGATTGCATGGTGACATGCACTCATGCCAGTCATCTCTGGAAATAGTAATAGACTGCACCCAAAAGTTTGATACTCTATTAAAATACTTAATTTATTAGACTACTATTTTTATTAGGTTACTAAATTTTTCTGTCTATTAGATTACCAAATATATTAGATGACTATATTTGTTAGGTTACCCAATTTCTGGTGAAAAATATATATACACACATTTGTGGGTATATCATCACTATATATATATATATATATATATATATATATATATATATATATATACTAAATATCATATTTAGTATATGATATATGCATTAGATAGTATAATATATATTCACCAGAAATTTAGTAACCTCCAGAAAATAATCACCTTTGGAAATAAGAAATAAGGCACACAAATATGAAAGTATATATTCTGGTAGGACATAAAGAGTCTTCTATAAATAGATTAAAAACCAGTCTTCTTGAGAGAAGTGGAGATATGATGACATAGCTGTATGCCCACACTGGAAACAGTGGAGTGCTAGTATATACAAAGATCTGCTGATTACCTGGGTTGGTACCTGGAAAGAAGGTTTGACTTCACCCCAACCACTCATGAACATCATCACCATCACCATCTGTGGGGATCATGATATGAAAAGACTCTGACATAACCCCATTGACAAGATGATATCGTATGATAGCATAGGACTGCAGTCAAGGGTGCCATTTGTGCACATCATCTTGTTGTGTTGTATCTATGCATGAGCTGGCTAAGGGAGGACTACAGCCCCATAGCAAAGCCCCAGGAAAAGGTGGAATCCTTCTGGATGCTGTCTGAGAGAAGCAGAATTCTCCAGATGTTTGCTGCAAAGTGGCCAGGCAATGTACCCTTCTTGTGATGTCACTGGGTTTGATATGGAAGGTGATGGTCTTACTCATCAGAACTTTACATACATCTTTTGCTTGGTCACTTATTTAAGAGAAAGAGGATTGTGAAGAGGATGTACCTTTCAGTCTTTACAAGAGCTATAGAAGTTTGTGCTATGCTTATCTCCATTCCTCACAGGAAGGAAGAGATTCAGAAAATCTAAATTTAACCCCATGTTTGACAAGAAATTAAAAGAAATACAGCATGTCTTTGAACCTTAGTTTTACATTCACAACACTACACTGTCAAGTATTTTGGAAGACAGGGAGGCTTCAGAGAAAGAGCTGTTGTTTTTCCAAGTCAGGCTGGGGTATGTATCCACAGCTTGATGCTTCAGGTCATCTTTTTCTTGGTGTCTTAGAAAGCATTTTCACTGATATAATCCAAATAAATGACCATACAATTTATAGAAAGGAAGATTTATTTGTTCGTGATTTCCTTGGAAATTTTGGGGTTCAGTTCTTGTGAAGCTGGGGACCACATATCTCAGGGCACGGCAGCGGGAAGCAGAGAGGAAGAGCACAAGGGTTTGCTCTCACTTCATGGAAGTCAGAAGAAGAGAGGGAGCAAACAAGCAACGGGTTTAAAAACATAAGCACAATCCCCAAGACCACTCCCAGGGTCCTACCTTCTCAAGCCACATGCCACTGACCCAGGTTACCACTCAGACAAATCCATTACAAAGGATTTATCTACTATGAGATTACAATCCCCATGACTGAGACATATTAGCCCTGATCATTAACAGTTATTCTTCAGGAGTTCTTTGGGGAGCATTCTATATATCTAACCATTATACTTCATAAGGCTAAGGGAAGTATTTGAGGCCCTTGTTATGAGGCAGATGAGCTACACCATTAGGGCATCATGGCCAAGCAGGTGCATCAGCTACTGTAGTGGCCAGGGCCACAGTGGGCATAGCATGCTGACGCCTCCAGATCAGCACAGGTTTGATGGGCAGCACAAGGCTGACTGCACAGGCAGGAGGCTGATCTGCTTAAAAGCGCCCATTCTTGTCACTCCCAGGGTTTCAGCCATCTGGTTTCAGCACAAGAGCAATGGCAACAGGGCCTAGGGAGTGGACATTGGCTTTCAGAGAATCAGAACTGCCAGGCTTATAGACACAAGCATCACAGAGCACAGGGTTGGCTGAGCCCCAGGTGTCAGAGTAATTAAAGAGAACAAAACTTTAAGCATCTGGAAAAATCAGAACCAAACTTGTTAAGAATGGTATTTTCTGGGTATCCATCAGAATTGATTTTTGATATGACTAATAGACTTATTTCCCAGGCTGCTGGTGTTTCTTTTAGAAGAAACCAGAAGAGAGTCAAACTTCTTTTTGTTTTCCCTGGTTGGCACTTATTGTAAAGCAACCACTAAGCCTCTTCCTACAGAAGACTTTCCCATTAGGGCCTCCTGGGGATTATTTTTTAATGTGTAAACCTGGTTGGGCCCAAGAGAAGGCTAAGTAGTTTGTGGTAAACCAAAATTGCTGGAAATTAAACATATCAGTGACACAGAAGTTTTAAGTGAGATGGGAAGGTTGACTATACACTGAAAGGGAAGAGTTTTGACCCTATCCACACTGAAATTGTCCTAAAGTTAAAGCAATACTTCTGAACTTAGGTGTTTTCTATCTTCTGCAATGCTTTATGATTTAATTCTCCAGATAGAAATACCCTTTAGCAGTGTCTATAAATTCCTTGATCCTGAGTCCTTCTTCTTAAATGTACTATTGATCAATTGATGTACTTGTTCTTTTTGTACTCTTTGAGAATAGTTATTATGAATCCATTGTTAAACTCCTAAATGGATCAGATCAATTTTCCAATTGCCTGGGAATAAATATCAAATTCCTGTCTTCCAGGGGCAATAAGCAAATAAATTTCTCCCAACTAATAAAATAAGAATCTCTTTTAAGTACTATTTCAGGTAGGAGGGAAAAGTTCCCAGGAAAAAGAGAAATGCTTCTATTATTTCTTTGAACCCCCTAACACCAAAATTTCACAAATGTCTATCAAATTTCACAGATATAAATGATTTTTTTCTTGGGAACTTACTAATATTAAGACATGAATACCTCTATTTTTTTGTGGTACTGGTGATGGAACCCTTCTACCTCCAGGGAATACTCCCAGATCTATTTTATATTTATTTGGAAACAGGGTCTCTTAAGCCAGAGAGGCTGGCTTCGAACCTGCTCGATCCTCATGTCTCCACCTCCCAAGCACAGGGATTACAAGCCTGTGCCACCACTCCCGGCAATACCTATATTTTTATGTCATTAATATATTCAATATGTATTTTTGGAGCATGTGATATGTTTTTAGCATTGTGGGAAATGTAGAGAAAGAAAATTTATAGCTCCCCTTTTTAATGTTCATAAAATCTAATTGGACAGATTCCAGAAGATTATAGGAAAAAGATTTCTAAGGGTCATAACATTGGAGGATAATAGAATCAGTTGCAACAGTGAGGTATTTGTCAACCTCCCATCACTGTCTCACAAATTTTTGAGATGATAAACTTATAAAGAGAATAGGTTTATCTGGGTTCAATGTTTTGGAGCTTTCAGTCCATGATTGATTAGCCTTATGGTGTTGGGCTCGTATTGACAGACCATAGTAGAAATACATGTCAGAGAAAATCTGCTCACTCATGGCCAGGAAGCAAAAAAAAAGACAGGAAGGAAGGAAAAATGGTCTCACATTCTCCTTTGAGACATGCTTCCAGCAACCTAATGATTCTATCACTTCTCAGTAGTGCCGTGGATTAGGGACCAAGTCTTTAGTATATGTCCTTTGGAAGACACTTAAAAGTAAAATTAGCAAATGGGAAAACATGAAAAACAGAAATGGTTTGAAGGTAGACAAGAGGAAGCCTCAGAAAAACCAGAGGAATCTAATCCATTGAGTGCAATTTCAGATCTGGTTCAGATATCAGGGCCAGAAAATCCATATGGTTGGTAAGATTAATAAGGCAAAGGCAAGAGCAGACTGTAAGAAACAAGGGTATGGAAGGTGAGGTAGGAAACTCCAGAGGGGTTAAATGTCACCAGGGATATTATAAGGCTTAATACACAAATTATATGATAATAGTAGTTAACATTTGGTAAATTCTGTGCTAGGCATTTCTAATCTCAATTGTGGCCTAAAGTTGTTAAGATATTAACTTAATCATTGTAGTATGTATTTCTTGTTTTTAATGTATTTTTATCAGTACACTGTAATTATACATCACACTGAGGCTTAGTGTGATAGAGACATACATGCACACAGTATCTGCTGTGTTTTTCTATGGATTGCACCCCTACTTCTTCCCGTTCCCCATTCACAATATTGAAATTGGTATTGATAGCATTACATATGTACATAGGCCTGTTTTAACTGTTTCCTTAATCAAGTCTTCCTTTTCCTTTCTCCATCTCTTTCCCTCAGTCCCCTTTTTCTAGTCTACGGGTGTCTCTCCTCATTTTTGTGAAATTCTTTTGTTCCCCAATTTCCCTCTAGCTTCCACATCTGAGAGAAACCCTGAGCAGTTGTATTTACTTTTTGAGTCTGCTATTATTGTCTTCATTTAATTGGTGAGATGAGATAATTTGAGTAAGATAATTTAATGAGTAAGCCTCGATGCTGGGCTATGAGTTCAGCAGATCTCACAGGTGAGAGCTTGTGTTCTCAACCACTGAAGGAAACAGCCAGGGTATCAAATAATAGGTGTAATTAATTACAAGAGCACAAAAGAGAGTGGTGGAGCGGTCACCATGGGCTGAGGCATGGTAGTGCCTTCCTGGAGATCGCTCCATCTCCCTAGACATGGACATAGCATTTTCATAGGTGGGCAATCGTGACAAGTGGAGGTGAAGCAACACAGAAGCCAGGACAGAGGGTCAAGGCAAACACGCACCGTGCCTTGTTTGTGAAATTTGTTTGGAATAGAATTTTTGAAAAGAGAAACTGAGATATAGTATGAGGTTGCAAAGATAATTTTGAACCAGAAGATAAGCACTTGAATGACAAGGAAGAAAATGAGAAAATAATAAGATGAAATCTGTATGTGTTCGGTAGAGAAGAAGAGCTCTCCAAGTGAGGTGTAGTAAAGAGAAAAGAGCAGAGGCCCAAGAACACAGCCTGCAGAGATTCCACCAATTATATCTGTTGTCATTAGAGATAAAATGTCCCCTAAAGAGGTCATTTATTAATATTCAGGTTCATATAGTTAAGTCATGAGAGTTGAAATCTCAACATGTAATCTTGAGTGGTGGCCCAAGGCAGGATGTGACTGGGCAAGGTGCTTCCGTGGGGGGGTGGCCTGGGGATTATATGTGCATTCTGGCCTCCATGATCTGAGGAGTGAAACTTTGTGTTCTCCCTCTCCTGCCTCCCATCACGACCATGCCCTGAGAGCCATGGTCCCTAGCCTCACATGGAAAGAAACCATGAGCAAATATATTTTCCTTCCTCTAGGACATGTGGTCAGTTCTCTAGATTATAGCTCTTAAAAGGATGAATAATTAAAAATCCTAAGAAGGAAAAGGAGACAGTTCCAAAAACATGAGATGAAGGTTTGATTAGAGGAATGATGGTATGACTGGAAAGGACTGTGCTTATGAATAGATCAGTGTGTGTGTGTGTGTGTGTGTGTGTGTGTGTGTGTGTGTGTGTGCATTCAAGTCACTAATATGAAAAATCCCATCATCAAAGGGAAGCCAATCTAGTACTGTGATCAGGAGCACAGACTTTGGTATCTCACTGCTGAGATCCAAGACTGCCTGGCCTCTGATCAGCTACGTGGCCTTAGATAAGCTCTTTACCATCTTCTTCTCCTTCTCCTTCTCCTTCTCCTTCTCCTTCTCCTTCTCCTTCTCCTTCTCCTTCTCCTTCTCCTTCTCCTTCTCCTTCTCCTTCTCCTTCTCCTTCTCCTTCTCCTTCTCCTCCTCCTCCTCCTCCTCCTCCTCCTCCTCCTCCTCCTCCTCCTCCTCCTCCTCCTCCTCCTCCTCCTCCTTCTTCTTCTTCTTCTTCTTCTTCTTCTTCTTCTTCTTCTTGTGGGTCTGGGGATGAAACCCAGGTGCATTTGACCTCTGAGCTACACCCCCTGCCCTGTTTTTTATTCTTTATTTTTAAACAGGGTCTCACTAAGTTGTGGAGGGCCTCACTAAGTAGCTGCGGCTGTCTGCAAACTACAATCCTCCGGTCTCAGTCTCCCAAATGTTGGGATTACAAGAGTGCACCACCATGCCTGGCTTACCTTCTTCTTGCATAGCATCATCACTCACATGATGGGAGGCATGATCACACTGGCATTATTGTGATATTGTGAGCCTTAAATGACCGGACATCTTATAGTGTATTGCATAATGGATAGCATGCAGTAATCTGTACATACATACTTGTTAAATAATTCAAGAAGAACATCAAGTCAATATTGGGAAAACAACTTCTATACTCTTCATTAAGAAATCAATTAAGCCAGGCATGGTGGCTCACACTTATAATCCCAGCATTTGGGAGGCTGAGAAAGGAGGATCCGAGTTCACTGACAGTTTCAGCTACTTAGTGAGGCCCTTTGCAACTCAGTGAGACCCTCCCTGTTTCAAAATAAAGAATAAAAAATAGGGTTAAAGGTATAGTTCAGAGGTAGAATGCCCCTGAGTTCCATCCCTGGTATGGCAAAAAAAATCATTTAAGAGGTATTATTAAAATATAGGCCTAGATTCTGATTCCCATTGAAACCCTTGCATCACACTTAGTAATTGCTATGCATATTGAGTGTATACCATATATGCTTTTCAGGTTTGAGTTGAGGTGGATGAGCAAAATCCCTATTTCCAGGAATCTCATAATGTAGAGGGACATAAATACATAAAGTCAATGACAAATCCCTCTAAGGTAAGCAATGCAACGTGCAAAGTGCTGTACAAGTGCATTCTGATAATGTAGAAGGACAGCTGGTAGAGTGTGCTTGAGCTGCCTAAAGGATGTTTCACAGAAGAGGTGCCATGCAAGGTGGGTGTGAAAGGGAGTCAGACACATTCTGCATGAGGCTATAGCATGACCAAAATCTCCATAATATCGACCATCTAGCTGAACATCTGTCATCTGCCCACTGCACTCTTGGAACTAATAGTTTTCAAATGAATGGACACATGAGCCAAGGATCAGAAAGCCACATGGGAATGTTTAGAACATGTCTTACGTCATGCAAATCTTAGATTGACTCACTGGACACATCACCACTACAGCACTCTTGGGCATCTTCTGCGTATGGATAATGGGGTAGCTGAGCTTTGTCTTAGCCCAAGTGAGCTTTTCATGAGAACATGCCATCAATGAAGACAGGGAACACATCATATTAGGTTTTGTCCTTCATGCAAAGTGAAATATCCATCATATGCCAAGTACTCAATTTTGAGTAAATGAGTAAAAAGGAGCTTGACAGAAAGAGATCTGGACATCTAGAGTTACAAATGGGAGTAGATAATCTAATGTCAACACTTCATGGGGATCACATTTAACTAGATGATAGAATAAAAATTAAGCTAATAAATGATAGGATGGGAGGTGCTATTGGGATTTGGATAATGATATGTTGTGTGTTTGTGTGTATATGTGTATGTGTGTGTGTTTAGAAACTATCAACAATTATTGTTATACTAAATTAATTTTCTTTGTGTATTTACTTCTGTGATGCTGGGGATTGAATCCAGAGGCATTCTACCTCTGAACTCTGCCCCCAGTTCTATTTTTACTTTTTTATTTTGAAACATGGTCTAAGTTGTGGAGGGCCTCATGAGTTGCTGAGGCTGGCTGTGAACCTGTATCTTCCTGTCTCAGTCTCTCAAGTACTGATATTAACAGTATGCACCACCGCGCCTGGTTTGGTATGCTAAATTTAAATAGAACAATAAGTGGAAGATATGGGTGTGTTTCTCAACATTGTGAAATGGTATGCTCTGTAAAAAGGAAAAGGAAAAACAAAAACAAGACTTTGTGTCCTTAGGTTAAATTTGAAACATTTAAGATAAATATAATTTTAAAAAGGATGTTTTAATATTACATGGAAGCTGTTATAGCCTTGCTTTCACAAAGTTGCTAAGGGTATTTCTCATTATCTTTTAGGCATGGAGATTTCAGGGAGACACACCATCACTGGACAGTACTATATACATCTGCTATGCGCTGCCTACTACAGGCAGTTGCAGCCTTAAATAAGGTGATGAGACACCTCAAGAGACCTAATGTATGAAAAGTAGAAGTGTGATTGTGTACAATTCTAAAATCTAGTAGATGCAGGAGAGAGTTTATCCAAGTCTTTACAGCTTATCATGGCTCCTATCTCAAAGACACATGTGATATATGTTCTTTCCAAGACAATTTATGTACTTTTCTAAACTTTCCAATACAGTTTCTAAAAGTTTTTCAAACTTATCATGGATTATATCTCAAAGGCACATGTAATATATGTACTTACCAGAAAACTTTATTAGTATCTAGTCAGTGGAATAGTGTATACACATCAGGGAGGCTATTTGTATGAATTTTAGCTTTTATTATGTATTTATTCAATCTTCCCAAATAAATTATAAATGGTATGAGGTTATGTCCCAAACCTTACCACTTTTATCCATTATATATCATGTTCAAGTTAGAAGAAATGTTCTTAAATAAATATGTATGTCTATGTATAAATATATATATATTTATAATATGTATTAAATGAATACATATATTAATTTAATATATTTATTTGGCTAAAAACTTCCCAGTGACTTCACACTCTTCTTAGATTCCAAATTTCTCAGTCAGCTGCTATAACCAAATCCCACAGGCTGGTGTCTCAGACAACAAACATTTATTTTTTCATAGTTCCAGAGGCTGGATTCAGATGCTGGCAGACTGGATGTCTGTTGCAGGCCTACCTCTGCATCTTGCAGATATGCACCTTCTCACCAGAGCTCATACAACCTCTCTTACACTCCTCCTCTTCTCTCAGGAGCGTGATGCCCATTGTGAGGGTTCCACTTTTGTGACCTCGTCGAATCCTAATCAACCCCAAAGATCATCACAGTGGGGTTAGGTCTTCAACATGTGAATTTTGGGAGGAACAGAAATGTGCTTCATAATAATATACATTATGCTATACAGCCTTCCTTCAAAACCGTTCTCCTATTATTCCCCTGCCTACCAGTCCTCTTTCTGTTCATCAGTGAACCAAGATTACTTACTACCTCTGGGCCTGTGGACTTTCTGGGGCCTCCTCTTCCTCAAGTCTTCTTGTGCCTTATCATTCTGCTCTTCGTTTGAATATTCCTTCTACAGAGTGGTTGTCCCCGGCCACCTTAGTGTGATCTGCTGCTTCTCATCACTGTCTATCATGCTATCTTACTTCTTTTCTTATTATTTCTTGTCACTTACTAAAGTTATCACTGTTTGTTGTTGTTACAGTCCTTATCTGTGTATTGCACTTATATGTAATCTTCATAAGAAAAGACTTCTATATTTTGTATCACACTAGCTACATAATCTAGAACATAGCATATATATATGTATATATGTCACATGGTAATAGGAACACACACACACACACACACACACACACACACACACACACACACACACAGCTATCCCTCAGTATCCATGTACAATTGGTTCTAGTACCCCCTCCCTATAGACAGCAACATTTTCAGATGTTCATCCCTTATAGAAAATGGCATAGTATTTGCACATAACCTATGGAATACTCTCCTATATTGTAAAGTATCTATAGATTATTTATATTATATAGCACAATGGAAATGTTAGGCAAACAGCTCCTGTCATTTAGGACAAGAAAATGTCTGCACATGTTCAGTACAGATGCACATTTTTTTCAAATATTTTCAGTCCATGGCTGGTAGGAACTAGGGATATGGAATCTGCTGATAGAAAGAGAAAACTGTATATATAATATTTTAACACCAACATAATTCCCTGGACATCCTTAATGTTTAATAATATTTGTTACTGGTGGCAATTCTAAGTGAAAGTAACTACATGGTATATTGACCTATCTTTAGTAAAATTGTGCAGTATAGTGTTTATTTTAATATAACACTGTCTCTGCTTGTCTTCAGTGTTACCCTTGAATCACTTTTGGTCTACCACAATTAGCTAGTGATTAATGGCTAACTCATCCCCAATGTGGTTGTTTCTAAGAATGTACCAAGTGTTCACTTCAAGGAGATAATGGAATCTCTAACCATAGCAATATAGGAGTGATAGACAGATGGCAAAGGTTTTAGTTGGGTGTGGAAAGATTTCTTGGTACCATTTTAATTATTTCACAAAGGTAATAGTTCATACAACCTGCAAGGCCGAGACTTTTTTTTTCTAAAGAAGACACTCAACTGGGCATGATGGCACATGACTGTCATCCCAGTACTTGGGAGGCTGAGACAGAAGGATGACAGGTTAGAAACCAGCCTCAGTAATTTAGCAGAGGCCCTCTGCAACTCAATGAGACCTGGTTTCTAAATCAAAAATAAAATAGTCTGAGGGTGTAGCAGAGAGGTAGAACGTCCCTAGATTTAATCCCCAGCACTGCCTTCCCATACACATACTAAAATGCTAGGATTTATATACTAACTTAGGTGACAAACCTTGCAGTCTATGCCAAGTTGTTTTCCTGTTGGGATGTACTGTATTTCAGGGCATGACCTAAAATATGAAAACCTTCAGGACCAAGTCATTAATAACAAGGAGCCTCAGTCATGTCATCCTTCACGTGACCAGAGGTTCGGCCTCTGTCCCTCATTTCACCTGCTAGTTCCTAATGAGTAGAATAAGCAGAGATGACACAACTTTTGGCATTCATATATGCTTATGAATAATAAAAATGCAATTCAAGCATATGCCTTCTCATCCTGCGATCCTCTCACTGCCTGCTCTTGCTCTTAATGCGCAATGTTAATGTCAAATCTGTTTGCTTTAATTATGTTAAGAGGTTATGTTGGAAGGTTATTCATTTAGTCTTTAACAGCATGAAATAGCACTTATATTATCATTGTCACTTTCTGCACATAAACAAGAACTTGATTAACAGTAGCTAATCGTGAGAAAATAAGTGTTCTCTGAAATGCAGACATTTTTAGTGAGTAAGCACTAGGTGTCACTAGTATACTCTCAGCTACAATTATGCTAGCACACCTTCAGAAGAATGCTAAGTGGGGCAGACCAATGAAGAAATGGAGGCTTTCTGAGCAAAAATAGATAACCATCCACTTAGAAAATAGCATTTCCTTGTTTAAAATCTAACGAAACTCTTTTAAAAGTAGTTTAGTGAATTACAGTGAGAATAGTAGCTAAGCAACTTTGAAATATATGAAAGATGACCATTTTATATGAAAGATGACCACTATATATGAAAGATGACCACTATATATGTTGAAGCTTATGAAACTGATGTGGGTAACCAATATATGTAAACTGAATTATGTTTTCCATATATTTTTTATTTAAAAATTTGGACATGTAGTTCTATTCCTTTTTTTCAGTACTCACAGTTTTGCATAAGATAAAAGTTACTTCTGAGCTGGGTGTGGTATTGCACAACTGTAATCCTAGTAATCGGGAGGCTGAGAAAAAAGGATTGCAGATTCAAGGATTGCTTCAGCAGTACAGCGAGACTCTGAGCAACTTAGCAAGATCTTGCTTCAAAACAAAACAAAAAAGTAAAAAGGGCTGGGAATATAGCTCAAAGGCAGAATGCCCCTGGTTCAATCACCAACCCCCCCGAAAAAGTTACTTCTGAGATGTGTGAAAATGTCCTAATTTAAAAATATGTGGTAGTTCCATGAAAGTTTGCACATAAAAAATCCTGCTGTTTGGAATTTGACATTTTACTGTGTAAAAATTATACTCCCATAGAACACTAGTAAAAAATCAGTTATTTATCTTAATGCTGCTTTTTTGCTTTTATAAGCAGATATTCTGTGATTAAGCAATTGTTCTACATAGCACTTTCAAGTAGTTAGGCCAATGAATACTGAATCTGTTTGATATTTGCATGCCTTAAAATATACCACATTGCTATTTCCCACAAATTGGAACTGTTTACTATTTGATGAAGATTAGATTAAATATGTAAGACCTTGCAGTGGTGATTTTTAATATGTAGTACCCCACAGTGGCAATTTTCACACTGACAGGGAACCATTGTGTTGATTGCAAGAACTGCCCTTTTGAGTATGAAGAGATTTCATGAGAGTGATCTGGTGTTCTGTTGCCTGTGTAAGAGTTGTTTTAAATTGTCTATTAGTTTTCCTAAAGCAGAAGTGTTGTCATACTCCATAAGCACTGCCTAAACTTAATTATATACATGAGTCTTCCCAAAGTTAAGTATATATGCAAACTACCTGGTGACTTTTGTTCTAATGTAGTCTAGCTGTATAATTATTAAGTATAATCTTTTGCTTTGTTTTTTTCTCCAAGCAAGGTGATTAGTCATTTCATGAATTATATGAAACCTAGAATAAAAGTTTGTTTAAAAATATTATTTAATATACTTTTATTGGTTCATTGTAATTATATATCATACTGAGGTATGTTTAAAATTATTTTAAGTTTTTGACATGTAGTCAACAAGAAAACAAAGCAAGAATACCAACATACCTGAGCTTTCTACCTTTTACTTTGGTCTTCTTATCCAAAGAATTCCTTTTTTTTTTTTTTTTTGGTGGCACTGGGGCTGGAACCTAGGGGCCTTCTACCTCCAGGCTACACTCCCAGACTTATTTTATATTTTATTTGGAAACAGGGTCTCTTAAGCCAGCTGAGGCTGGCTTCGAACCTGCGTGATCCTCCTCAGCCTCCCAAGCATGGGGATTACAAGTGTGCGCCACCAAGCCCGACTTGAATTCCACTCTTTTTTATCACCCAAATTAACACATACTTTTCATAATTTTTCAATTTTCTTATCTGGGAAAAAAGGAATTGGGTTTTTAAACTTCCACTGCCAATCATTTTGTTAGACCTATGCTGATCTTTGAGATTAGCCACCATATGGTTGTACTTTAACTATCTAATTAATTTTTTTATTTTTATATTTGTTGGTGGTACTGGGGTTCCTGGAAACACTTTTACCTCCGGGCTACACTCCCAGACCTATTTTTATACTTGTATTTATTTGGAAACAGGGTCTTTTAAGCCAGCACGGCTGGCTTCCAACCTGTGTGATCCTCCTGTCTCCGTCTCTCAAGTGCAGGGATTACAAGTGTGTGCCACCACACCTGGCCCTTACCTATCTAATTTAAATTTCAACTCACTGATCTACTCATATTTTGGATGCCTGTACATTTCCTTTAAACGTTTCCTAGTTGATTTTATGCCTCTGTGTATGCTTGGAACAATTTAGGTCCTCTTTCCTTTCTTGTTACAGCTCTCTAGAACTTTCATACTGTATCTATAAACTACTAGTTAGACACACCAGCATGGTGCATGAATCAATCCCTATTTGAAACTTCATTCTCAACTATTTTGGATGTAGTGCCACCATTATACAGACTTGTACACTCCTCCTCTATTCTATGGGTGGAAACCAGAATAGCTATACCTACGAGGAGATGACTAAGGTTATATATATATATATATATATATATATATATATATATATATATATATATATATTTTTTTTTTTTTTCATATAATGTGGCAGGTGCCAAGTTAAGGAATAAAAGTTCAGATGGAGATTTAGACAGAGACCTGGATCTTGAGGCCTTACAACATACTGCAGGTTATGGACTTAAAAACCAATCATTTTAAAATTATAAAATACTTCCTGTACATGAATCGTGTCAATTTCAATAGGAGATAAGAAAATATATGTGTTGCAATAATCTACAAATGATCAAGCTTATTAATTTGTGAAGCAAGAGAGTCACAAAGACTTTATGGCATTTTCTCATCGGAGAATTTCTGTTAGTGTAGACAAAGATATCATGCAAGATTGTGGATAATAAGCCTAAACACCAATACATATGAGTGTGAGCATGTATATATGAGGGCATATACACAATTACTACAAAAACAAGAGTCTGATAGTCTTGCTGAATGTGTCCCGAGCAGTGGGCAAATAGCCTCTCTCTCTCTCTCTCACTCTCTCTCTCTATCTCTCTCTCTCTCTCTCTCTCTCTCTCTCTCTCTCTCTCTCTCTCTCTCTCTCTCTCTCTCTCTCTCTCTCTCTCTCTCTCTCTCTCTCTCTCTCTTTTGTTTGTTTCCTGCGTGCCCCATCACTTTTGACTACTCTCTAACCCTGTTCTTTGCAATAATATGTAATAGAGAAGGAAAGTTTTAAAGAGCTTTTCTTTTCTTCCTCTACATTTTTTCTTTCTCCTAGACTTGTGTTTCCTTAAGAATTGCCATTGGTAGACCATAGCAAAGACCTATGATAAAGATAAAAACGTAGAGCAGCTTATGTGAATGATGATGAAGGAGATGGATTGTGGAGTTGGGGTCATTGTTGTCTGGCACAGCTCTGGACAGAGGCCCTGCCAATGTGTTTGGAAAAGCTGCCACCATCATTCAGGGTCCTCTGTCAGGTCTGAGCATGGGGCGAATCCTTGATGCTGTTGCAATGCTTTGCAAAGCACAGCGTTATGTCTCAAGGGCAGACCCAGGTGAGAAAGAGGAGCTGCTGGAGTCAGCAATATAAAAGATAAGTTTGCACATGGTGCCACAGATCAAGAAATGATAGTTTAATATCAATCATCACAGACAATTGCAAAAGAACTAGATGTC
Source organism: Muscardinus avellanarius (assembly GCF_963383645.1). Lineage (NCBI taxonomy): Eukaryota > Metazoa > Chordata > Mammalia > Rodentia > Gliridae > Muscardinus > Muscardinus avellanarius. The sequence continues at coordinate 48,166,076 of NC_137803.1, read as the reverse complement.
CATACATACAAGATCTATTACCCATTATGAGGCAAATCTATCACAAACAGTACCCCAACACTTACATTCTGAGAATTGAATAAGCATCTTATCTCCAAGAGCAAATAAGTTCAAACTGTTGTGTTTGTCAAGATGAAATTGGATTGACCTTCAAGTGCCTTGTACTTCTAGGGTAGCAGCTACAGAATAGCATCATTTAGAATTTCATTATCAAAGAGAGAAAAACTTTTCCCATTGTCATGAACAGTGAGCAGTTTTAATCACTGAAACACACATACACACACATACACTCATGCGCGCACACACACACACACACACACACACACACACACACACAATGTATACTTGAGTCACAGGTCCTCAGAACTTAGAATCTCAGGGATCATCTCTCTATTGGTCCCAAACCTTGCTCATATCAGAAGCATCCAGGAGATGTAGATTCCAAAATGTAGATTTGTCTTACTCTTTAAGTTAGTAGTTATATTAGTTTCCTTGAGCAGCCATAGAAAGTATCATGAACTTGGTGGCTTAAAACAACTAACAAAATATTGTTTCACAGAGGCCATGACTCTGAAATCAAGGGGTCATCAGGTCCAGGTTCCCTGCAAAGACTGTAAAGAATATTTTCTTGCCTCTTGCTGTCTTCTGGTGATTCCAGCAATCTTTGGTTTGACATTGTATCACTTCAATCTCTGCTTTCAACTTCTGGCCTTTCCCCTCCATATGTAGGAGTCAGTTTGTATGTAAATCTATACATGTGTCCCCTTTTCTCTTATATAAGGATTCCAGTATAAATTCAGCTAATTACATCTGAAAAGACTCTATTTCCAAATAAGGTCACATTGTTTGGTACTGGAGGTTTGATTTTAAACATAATTTTGGACTGACACAGTTCAACCATTATCATTGGTATCAGAGTAAGACTGGGGAATCATTTAGGAAATTTAGAAAAATCCACATTAAAAATCATTGACCAATCATTCTGATTGCCCTCTTTCTCAGAATAAGAAACTGAAGGCTATATATGTCCAGGGATTTAAAATGATAGAATTAAAACATGAATAAACCATTCGCATATATATGTAAAACACAACCCTTTGGATTCCCCTTTAATCACTGTTATAATAAGGATGCTGCCTTGAACTTGGACTAGGATCACTTGATATTCTTCCATTTAATCAAAAGTTCAATAGAAAAACACACTATTTTGAAACCTATTGCATAATATGCAACATAGACTTTTCCATTTAAGTAATTCTAGCAGCAATAATATTCAGGTATTCAAGCAAGGCTAAATAGGTCAAGTGCATTTGCAACTATAAAGTGCACACATAGCTGGTTGCAGTGACACACACGTGTAATGTCAGTATTCGAGAGGCTGAGATAGAAGGTTCACAGTTTTTTTTTTTTTTTTTTTGGTGGTACTGGGGTTCCTGGAAGCCCTTCTACCTCCGGGCTACACTCCCAGACCTATTTTATACTTTTTGTAAATTTGGAAACAGGGTCTCTTAAGCCAGCGCGGCTGGCTTCGAACCTGCGCGATCCTCCTGTCTCCGCCTCCCAAGCGCGGGGATTACAAGCCTGCGCCACCACGCCCGGCTTGGAGGTTCACAGTTTTGAAGCCAGCCTCAGCTACTTAGCGAGGCTCTCAGCAAATCAGTGAGACCCTGTATCTAAATAAAATATAAAATAGGTCTGAGAGTATAGCCCAGAGGTAGAAGGCTCCTGGGGTTCCATCATGTGTGTACCACACACATGCACACAAAAAAAGTACACACATGCCTAGACTTCCTAGACATATATATTTTATCTAGGAATGTGAATGATTTTGCTCACTAGATTTTTTTCAGAGGTATAGATGTTGCTTGGGGTAACATAAATTTAGAATTAAATGTCACTTAAATAAAACAGTTCTTAGACATGGGTAATATGTGTATATAAATATTGAACACTAAAATAAATGCAATGGTCCAGTTCACTTCACTTTCTGATGTATGTGCCTATATATCAAAGCTTTTTCCCCCCCATCCTTACTCAGGGAATCATGAAGCTTTGCCAGGTATTGATAAAATGAGTTTAGAAACAGAATTTATAATTCAGAGGGTAAGCACACAAGAACGCTACCTGTGTAAACAGTATTATACACAACCACTGTCAAGAAAAAGGACAAAATATTTGGAAGACTGGCACAAACATAATACAGAAGAACCAATGTGTTAGGGAATAAATAGGAACAGCTTGGCATCTGACCCCAAATATACAGAGATTTCAGTAGCTTTTATAAAAGTAAAGAAAGACAAAATTGTTATCAACATTAGATGATATATAACCATGGATTTTAATTTAGGATAAATTGTACTTCCTGTCTCATCTCTGCTCTACTTGCACCTATAAACTGGGAAGGAAATTCTAACTACTTCCCCTAATGCAGATTAAATATCCCTGATGAAAAAATTTGGAATGTTTTATTATTAGTAGTAGTGGTAGTATTAGTATTTTGGTGGTACTGGGGTTGGAACCCAGAGGCTTTCTACCTCCAAGCTACACTCTCAGACCTAGTTTTTTATATTTTATTTGGAAACAGGGTTTCACTAAGTTGCTGAGGGCCTCACTAAGTAGCTGAAGCTGGCTTTGAACCTGTGCAATCCTCCTGTCTCATCCTCCCAAGCTCAGGGATTACAAGCATGCACCACATCACCCGGCTTGGAATGTTTTAAAATTCTGCATTTTCTGAGTGACAACTTGAGCCATAAGTGGATAATTCTACATCTAATTTTATATTAAAGATAGTAGTTTAAAGCTGGTGCCCTGAAAATGGTATATAAAGTTACTTTCAAGATACGTACATAAGGTGTGTGCAAAATATAAGTGGCTTTTGTTTTCAAATTTGAGTACCATCCTCAAGATATCTAATCACATATATATATATATATATATAAGTATTCCAAATTCCAAAATATTTCCAAATCTGAAACATGCATGGTCCCAGGCATTATGAAAAAAAGGCTTTCAATTTATAAAAAATATGTCAGCTGGGTGCAGTGGTGCATGCCTATAGTTCCAGTTCTTGGGAGACTGAGACAAGAGACAGGTTTGAGAATAGCCTCAGTAATGTAGTGAGATTCTCAATAACCTAGTGTGACCCATTTCAAAATAAAACATAAGAAAGGGCTGAGGTGAAGCTTGAAGGTAGAATAACAGTGGGTTCAATCTCTAGTACTACAAATAAATAGTAAATAAATATGTTGACTAAGCAGGATTCTCAATTGTAGAGGCATAAATTAGGACGATGTATTGTTAAGACAAATATTTATAACCAACCTGTAAAATTATCAGGATCAAGGTGGCAACTATTTGTATGTGTGAATGGTTCTGAATACAATTTAGTGACAATAAATGGCCCTGGGGAAAATAAGTGATTTATAACCAGGAGAATTTGAAATTTGTGAATAAATATAAATATAAATGCCCTTATTTTCTGATCATGACATTATCTTAAATTTTAAAATCTGTGAAAGTTGAATGTGATGGTATAATCAATCAATTAGAGAATGGGATAGCATGCAAAATATAATAATGATAACAATTCACTTTCAAAATACCAGTAGTTGACCATCAAACAGTAAGTTAGAGATAACTGTCAAGCAAAGGAACAAAACAGACATCTTAAGATAGACATTTCCAACTACAGACAGATTTGAGAGTAAAAGGTAAAATGTTGAAAGTTAAACAATGAACATAAAAAACAAAGGAGAAAGTTTTGTGTACAGTAGGTCAGAAATGAAGAAAGGAGGTCAAATCAGTTCAGAGGCCGAGAGGGCAGAATGTCTCAGAGTGAAGCTCCCAGACCACAGAGACCACAGCAGCATTGTCATGGTTATAGAGACCACTGCAAACTGGCTACATTGCAATATTGGTTCTCTGCACATTTTATTAAATTCTGCCCCATGATTCCCTTGTACTCGTAAGTTTAAAAGACAGTGCCTTAGATTTTATAAAACATAAAAGAGAGGTTTAGAGGTGATAGCTATGAAGAATATAAAGAAGTTGTATAGGATGGAACTGAATGAAAAATTATAGTATGTAATTGAAAAGGCTGATATGAATTTCTTTCAAGAAATGGAAGAGATAAGGAGCAAAGAGCAGGTTCATGAGTTGACACCTGATTCCAGTAAAGGAAAATGAAATCAATGACTTAGAGGCAGGTGGTCACAGTTCAGGTAAGGAGGTGGCGTGATGCTCGAAAAGGACGGCAGTTTCTGGGATGTGTCCTCTGACCAAATTCCACAGAAATCTCAGACGCTGCTTTTGAAAACTTTCAGGTGCAGCTCTGAATGTCAAGCAAAAAATATGATGGTCAACATGTAGAAAGAAAGGAAAACGATATAAACGGCAGAAAAGATACAGAAATTAGATAGCAGCGATATCTCATAATAGAGGGTCAAGCCTGCCAGACAGTTTAGTTATTGAGCGAACATCACTCGGTGTACTTAACACAAACCTAGATGGCAAGGGTCAGTCAGTCAGCACAGCTTCCTCATGCAATTGAGAGATGTGGAAAACACGAGAGTATGAGGCAGCTGCTGGTTCAGCAGCACGGCACTGAGGTGCAGTAAACTCTCTTTTATATAAGTAGGAGTCCACTCTAAAATAAAAAGTATAGTATAGTAAAAGAAAAGCAGGATAAGTACATAAATTATTTACCTAGCCACCTATTTTATTATCAAATTAAATTATTTATTATGTATAATGCATATGCACTATACTCTCATACAGTTAACAACACGGTTGTTTACACCAGCATCACACAACCAGGTGAACTGTACACTGTAGTACACTACAGTGACTGATGGCTGTGATGTCACTACAACAGCAAATTTACACCTTCGTTGTAGTTTTCTGGGCCCACAGTTACATTATGAAGCTGTATGTGAAATATATATGGCTTTTGTTTAATTATCTTATTTATTATAAATTGTATTAAGTTATTAACTTATTATATTATCACAGCTAAATAAAACATTCTTAAGTGTAATTGAAGTGTTTTATGTGGAACATGACTATATTTACATATTTAAACATATTGCAGTAATTCTTATGAAAATTCCAGAAAATAAACATTGGGCATAGATTTTGTGCAAAGCTTTGTGTTAAACAATGAGGATGGTATATAGCTCCATTTCTCCAGAAACTTCAACTCTATAGTGAAAATTTAGGCACAAAATACCTGTTATTGTAGTTTGGATTTTCTTTTTGTACTAGGAATTAAACCCAGAGGAGTTCTACCTCTGGGCTATATCCCAGCCCTTTTTATTTTTTATTTTATTTTTGAAACAGGATATTGCTAGGTTGCTGAGGCTGGCCTTAAAACTGTGATCTTCCTGCCTCAGCCTCCCAAGTACTGCAACTTCAGGCGTGTGCCACCACACCTGTCTATAGTTTGGATCTTGACTGTCCTGCAAAGGCCCATGTGTTAAAAGATTGGCTTCTAGCTTGTGGTGAAGTCTTTAGATGGTGGAGCCTGGCAGAAGGAATTTAAACCATTGGGTACATGCTCTAGAAGGAATATTAGGATCTCAACTCTTCCTCTGCCTCTATCTTGCTTCTCCACCACAATTCTCCACTGTGATGTTCTGGTTCATCACAGGCCCAAAAGCAATAAAGCCAGCTGACCACTGACAGGCATCTTGAAACCATAAGCCAAATTAAACCTTTTTTCCTTTAGGTTGATTTATTTTGGGCATTTTGTCTGTGTTGGAAAGCTAATATTGTCATATAAGACTTCATTGAATGGCTATGTTACTTGAATACGATGTGTCCAGTACCATACCCAATAATGAGAACAAGAATGCGTAAGTTCATTCTCAGTGTAGGCGGGTATGAGGCCAGTGGCAGAGTCATGCACAGAGAAACAAGCAGAGGCAGAGATAGTGGGCACGGAACGGGGTGGGGATGCACCGCAGTGACAGGATGAACGAGATGAAGAAATGTGGATGGAATAAAGGAAAAGGAGCTTGAGATAAATTCCGGACAATTGGCATCGTGGCAAGAAACCACTAAGCAGATACGGATACGATAAATTTTATTTTATAAAATTCTAGATGCATAAATTTATATTAGTGAAATGTAACAAGTTTTAATAGACTATTACTTTCTGTATAAAATGAAAAGGGGAAAATTTCTTAAATGTAAAGGATCATTAACTTCAGCTTTGTTGAGTTTAATAGTTTCTGTAAGTGCCATACTAATGAAGGGACATGCCTCCTATCCTGTACTTGAAGACGCACCTTCAAACTTCTAGGATTACTTTTGATGAATTTCAGCCTGAAATTTTTGTATTCACTATTATCTTAGCCGTTTTTATTGCTATAACCGAATACCACAGCTAGGTAATTTATAAAAAAAATAAAGGTTTATTTGGCTCATGCTTCTGTAGGCCCTAGGGCTGTACCTGGTAAGTACCTTCCTGCTGTTACAGATGCTGTAGATGCCCAAAGTGATGCAGGGAATCCCAGGAGAGACAAATGTCCTTGTTTGGATCTCTCCTCCTCTTTTTATAAAGCCATAGTACCATTGAATTAGGATTCACTCACCCTTCATTACCTCCCAAAGATCCCACCACCAAATACCATACTAGGATTAATTTCCATCCTCTTAATATCTCACAGTGGGGATTAAAGTTCAACATGAGTATGATGGGGACATGTAAACTATAGCAACTACTCTATAAATTGTTGCCTTATACCTTATAACAATATGCTTGAAATCCTCATTAAATAGTGCTGCTAAGGTAAAAGCCTGAGGCAATGCCTGCAAATTTGTACTTTGAAACAGGATTTGGATGCAATGAAATGCCACAAAAAAGTTCAAAATTCCACTATCATGTATTCTGCAAAGAGAATGTATGGTGTGAAATAATAAAAGAAACAGTGTTGGGCAGAAGAACAAGAAGGGAAATATGTTCTTTCAAGTTGAATCAAAATGCTTTGTTGAGTTTATAATTATTCACATGGAAATATTTTGTTAAATAGTGTGAAGTTTGAATTAGGTAGGCCTTTAGCACTTTATCACTGGTGCAAGATGTAACTCCCAACATTGCTGGGCCTTAAAGCACATGACAGGAAGATGTCGATGGCTGGAGAAGGGGGGAAAATATCATGAGGCCTTCTAAGTCATATAAAACCCATGGAATGCAGCTCTGGATGAGAGATACTGGCTGCTTAAGATAGCACGACATTAACATTTTTCTTTTTGTGTACTGGCGATTAAACTCAGGGGTATTCTACCTCTGACTTATATGTACATCAGACCTATTTTATTTTGAAACAGTCTCACGAAGTTACTATATGCTGGCTTGAACCTGAAATCTTCCTTTCTCAGCCTCCCAAGTACTGGAATTACAGGCAAGCACCAGCACCCGGCCATATTCACATTTTTTTTTTTTTTTTTGGTGGTACTGGGGTTCCTGGAAGCCCTTCTACCTCTGGGCTACACTCCCAGACCTATTTTTACATTTTTTTAAAAATTTGGAAACAGGGTCTCCTAAGCCAGCGCGCAGCTGGCTTCTAACCTGCGCGATCCTCCTGTCTCTGCCTCCCAAGCGCGGGGATTACAATCGTGCGCCACCATGCCCGGCCATATTCACATTTTTTTAGAGCAATATTTATAGAAGCAGTGTGGACCAAAAAAGACTTAAGGCCAAATGTCCCATTAGGAAATTCTCTTGGGCATTAGGTCAGAGAAGATGGGAAGCTGTCATCAGTGGTAGTTTGGGGGAACAAAATTTAATTTGAAAAAGTGAATGCCTACTATTACTATGTGTGAGCAGTTGTTCTTTCTCAGCACTTGAGCTGGACTAGACGTGTTAAACAGAGTCATTGACAACCTGCCAGGGGAATCTTAGAAAGGAGAACTTCCTTCTGATATAGATATGTTTCTAGAGTTATTTAGAGCATTTGGAATTAGAATGTGGCCATAATTGAAGAGAATATTTTGAGAAGCAGACATTGAAGAACAAAGAAGAATCTGGCCTGGCCGGCTACACATACTAGACCCAAGGCTAGCGGTTAGAGGCTGTGATGCCAAGTTATCTACCTCAGTCTGGTTGTCACATTGGTGGGAATGGAAGAGGGAGCTAATGTTTGGATACGGCATACCTTGGGAAGACTTTGGAAGCATAGAATAAAGCCTTCAGGTTTTATTCTGAATGTAGCAAATGGTCACAGAAACATTTATTAACAAATTTCAAATCATACTTACTTAGGAAAATATAAAAAGGGGTGAAGAACAAGTGCAGTGTGAGCCCACCCTTTGATGTGGGTGAGTATTTAATTTACAAATAAATTTCATCACATATCGGTTATCCAAAGATTCCGCTTTTGCATCTTTAGGATGTTTCTGGTAGACTGAGTCAAGATTTTTATAATTCACAAAGTTTGTCATTAATTGAAATAAAAATTTTATATTGTCCTGAGTTATCCATTTGTCTCCCATGTTAAAGGTACTGTATGGCCTAATTAGGCTGAATGACAAGATAGTTTGATAGAAATGTTCTTTTGCTTGTTCAGAATTACCATATTACATTATTTGATCTCTCGCTGTAAACGTGTATTCCACATCAAACGCTGGTTGCATTCCAACAAAATCATTTGCATTAAATCAAACATTGCATTCTTCTTCTTCTACTTTTAAAGACATAAAGCAGGTATTTAATCAAAAGAAAAACATTTCCAATTTCAGATCTTTCTTGTCTTTTAATTTGCAATTTACAACATTCCTACTAATTCCTATTGAATCCTATGCTAATATAGCGAATGATGTAAAAACAATTGAAAATCAACTTCAAGACTAAAACTGAAAAGGCTGGTTTATTTATATTCAATTTCTACCTAGTACTATTTGAATGATTGCCTGCAAGGGGTAGTGGGCTATTTCTTTAAGTGAAAACTAATTTCTTTTTTAGAATTTGCTGCTTCTAGGAAAGCTTCAAGGGTTTCCTTTTGGCACTGATTTTTGCCTTTCTCTGCATCACCTCAGATCTAGTCATTTTGTGCTTCTCTAAGTCATACCTGTTATTTAGCAGCAACAAGCAGCAGTGGCTCAGGGTCATCAATAGTCTTTAAGATCAACTCTCCCTCTTCCACACAGCTGCAAACACACAAAGGAGTCAATCACTACTGACCACAAGGAACAATAGCTGAGCCAAACATATAGCGATTCACTAGATTGAATGTTCCTTCCGGATAAAAATATCCTGTCAATTATATTGAGTTCATTATAAACCCTAAAGAGAAAACATTCTGTATATTTCTCACATCCTCCACAAAGTTCAAACCCAACCCATGCACTATGATCAGAACAGGTTTTAATACAAAAGAAAAGGAAGAAAATACTCTGGTTACCAGGCTACAAACATTTTTAACATGCTTGGAGGGATTGGGGAAGAGAGCTTCCAGCTACCAGTGAGCTCAGGCAGTAGTCATTTTTTGGTATTCTTTCCAGAGTTAAGGTTTTGTGGCTCCTGAAAATATTAGCAAAACATTTCAGCTATTTGTTAAATAGGACAGATTCTGTAGAAGCTAGAGAGAAATTGGAAAATAGAAGGTACTTCAGATAAATGAGGAAAATGCCAGTAAAACAGAGGAAGGGGGTTTGGGGAGGAATAAGTGAGAAGAAAAGAGAGAACAATAAAATATAGTTGAAATAGCTGGGCATGGTGGTGCACACTTGTAATCCCCGCGTTTGGGAGGCTGAAAAAGGAGGATCGGACAGGTTCAAAGCCAGCCTTAGCTACTTAGTGAGGCTCTCAGCAACTTAGTGAGACCCTGTTTCCAAATAAAATATGAAATAGGTGTGGGAGTATAGCCTGGAGGTAGAAAGTCCCTGGGTTCCACCCTCAGTACCACCAAAAAAAAAAAAAAAAAAAAAATATATATATATATATATATATATATATATATATACATATATATACATTTGAAATGATAATAATACATATAAGTTATCAATGCCACTCTCAAATATATATAAGGGGAGGGAGCAGGATAGGTGCTGGAGGCAAACACACAAAGTTCTGTGTGCATGTACGTTTCTGTCACACAAATTTTAAATAATACTTAGAAAAATATAAAAAGGGGGTGAAGAACATGTACAGAGTGAATCTGGTAGACTGGGACAAGATTTTTATAATTCATAAAGTATGTTATTAACTGAAATGAAAACTTTATATTGCCCTGAGCTGGATGCATTATGATGTATCATTACAATGCACCAATACAAGTATATTAAAAAAAAAAAGGAATGCCCAAGTAAAAAAGCAGGATCAGGCAGACAACCCTTGGGGAAGATGAGGCTGCTGGCACTTTATGGCTACCCACTCATCTCTGAGTGCCTTAGACACATGGATAGGATAGTTTATTGCAATTATCATTTGTGGTGTTGGCTCTTTCTCTAGATTTGTCAGGCATTTTCTCAAGCCATGTCTTCACAGGTCAATAATGATATAGCTTTATTGATCACTCTCTAGTTTTCTAAGGTGATGGGAAAATCCTCTCTATACTTACTTTAGTATTCCTTGCATAAAATGCCAATCTTCCTGTGATCCATTTATACAGAGCATTTGTATTTTTTACAATTGTTAATCTTTTCATAAGACATTGAATTGGAATTAACAAAAGGGATAGCAGAGGCAATCTCCATTTTTTCTCTTTCCTTAGTTTTCTTATCACCTCATTCAGCACTCAAATTTGCCATTCCCAGACCTACCAGGAACACCATGATCCTAGACATACTCTGTGGAATCTAATGCAATGGCCAAAAAAAAAAAAAAACTATCCAAAACGGATCTATAGTTCTTCAGTACCATCTTCAGATGGTTATATAAATAAGGAAGACTTTCTAGACAGTCTCACCTCAGGGAATTAGACCCAGGAAAGAGAAGTGGCTAGGTAAGAATCACCAAGTCCTCTAGAAACATATAAGGTTAGAGAGTAGACCTTCAGGAACCTGAGAATATCTTCACCACTTTAATCTGCTTGTGTTGCATGCAGGATAAACTAACAAATGAAGGACAGTGCTGACTCTAAATGACAAGAGAACATCTCCAGACAGAGGCCAGGAAGATACTTCCTGGGAGAGAGAGAAATGAATGAGGTAGGATTAGAAAGGTGGAGTTTGGAGTTTTCCCCTTAACTCACAAATATGATGTTGATGGACAGTTCTTAAACATAAGTCTTAAAGAGGAAATGAAAGGCACAAGAGCAGTTAAAATGGGATGGACCAAAATTCATGACAGCCTTCTCCCTGTACCTCTACCAAGTAAACTATGAGAGACGATAATCGAGCACCCTCAACCAACCATCACAGGCAACATGAACTGGAACAGTCAGCCTGTGCTGTAAAACACGTAGACAATAACTGGAGTTGACAACAACCTTTGAAGAGATACTTAACAGTCACTACCCTTGTCCTATGAGTCTCCTCTTGAAGAAACTTCACTTCTCTGCCCAAGAAACTATATCCCTTTGATTCCTCAAGTCCTTCTCATAAGTTTGCAGTACTGGAGTGGCTGAGACAGGAAGAACAAAGGATTGAAGCCAGCCTCAGCAATTTAACAAGACGCTCAGCAATCTAGCAAGACCCTATTTTAATAGGGTTGGGTGTAGCTGGAGGCAGAATGCCCTGAGTTCAGTTCTTAGTACCCACCAGACAAGATTTTTTTTTCAGTGCTGAGGATGGAACCCAGGGGCACTCTATCTACGAACTACACACTCAGCCCTAGATTTTATTATTTTATTGTTTGAAATAGGGTCTCACTGAGTTGTAAAGAACCTCACTAAGTAGCTGAGACTGTCCGTGAACTGCGATCCTCCGGCCTCTGTCTCCTGAATGCTGGGATTACAAGTGTGCGCCACCATGCCTGGACAGACAAGATATAAGCATTATAAATATAGCAATATTACATAAGTTAAGTTATAGTTTAAAATTACTTTTGATGAGTAGCTTTATACCAACTACTATACTAGCTCTTTATATAAATTAGGTAGATAGATAGATGATAGATAAATAAATACTCTCGTTATGGAAAAATCATAAAGTATATGGATATATTTTGCATATAACTTATTATAAAAATATAATTCATATAAAAGATATAGTAATAAGTCAAAAGCTAGTAATTATTTTAAATCTCTCTTTAATAAAAGGAAAGTATGGATAGTACAAAAATTCATTTAAATACTCCTGTCATTATTTATTTCATAATAAAATTATTTATTTCATATTTATTTGTAAAAATCAATACTCAATGCAAGTTTCAGTCTATTTTTTAGATCTATATCTATTAAAACTATAACCCAAAGCAAAGTATTTTCTCAAAATTATCAATTATGAGATTCAGAGAAATATTCTCATAAATATTGTTTATGAGAATATGTTGTCACTACCTGCTAAGTTACCTTTACAAACAACCCCAGAGTCTAAGATTTTGCTGAAACATCCTCAAATTTACAATTTGCCAACCTGTGGGTAGTGAGATTCTTAGGCATGTGGCTAGAAAATAGTTGCAATGAGGTGAAAATACTCAGATAAACAGTCTTGCTAACGGCAGACCAGGAGTCAATGTTCCAGAGAAATTGAATTCCAGGTTGAATTCGATGTCTTCAGCTCTGTTGCTGCCTGCAGGATTTTGTGGTTTAACCGAAGGATATTTGTGAGTCCACAGTCCCCTGCTTTGAGTACTTGCTGTGTGTGGTATATTCTTCTAGGGTCTTTGGGAAATGAAGCAATATTTCCAACTGCTATAAAAAACAGGTCAAGAAAGCCCCAGTTGTGTAAGAGAACTTTAATTTCTTTTTTGTGTGTGTATGTCTTAGGGAATCCAGAATTGAGTTTTTAACTTGCTGTGATGAGAGAAGATGATATTTATATTATGTAAGCAGTTCAAAAGCAAAACAACAACAATATCAGAAGGTGTTCCTAAGAGGAAAATGAGTGAGTTGTATTTTGTACCTAGTTCTGTATCTATCCCCAAGTCTCTTATTTACCAATATTTTATTAATATGCCTTCAAGTGAAAGTCTTATTTAAACACCCATCCTCTTTTGAGTTTTGTTACAAAAAAATGTAGTGAAGTGTTAAAAAAGTAGAGACCCCTGGGGCCAGGACAGTACTGATATCAAAAACTTTGAGAGGTTCCCAAAGGAAAAATATAGTCTGAGTATTTGAGTTGCATCTAAAAGCTTATATTTTCTTCTTCAAACGGAAGTTCTTAATCCATGGCCATGTTTCAAGTTAGGGTTTTGTCTGGGTGTGGAAGTGTATTTTTTTATTGTTGTCATATAGTGTGATGCACCATACTAAGTCCTTGGACCACAACATAAATGAGACATAGTCATTGGCCCAAGGGAGATCAAATTATCCTCACTTATTTTATTTCCATTTTCTCCCATCCAAGTACTAACCAGGCCTGAACCTGCTTAGTTTCTGCGATCATATGAGATAGGGCATGTTCAGAGTGGTATGGCTGTAGATATTTTCATTTTATATAAAACAAAATTTGATGAGGGCATTTACCATGTAACTATATAAAAACTAAGGTGATTATTTTAAAGTAGCAATGATATGCACACTAAAACCATACCTAATCTTTGATCTTCTCCCCACTCCTCCCTCCTTAATACTCATGGATTTGAAATAGCGTGAAGACAAAGGTGTGAAGACTTAAAATATAATGGCTATTCTTAAGGCCATATAAAAAGAGCTGCTTCAATGTTGACTAAATAGCTGTATGAAATTGTTCATACAGTACTTATTCATTTTTCTGAAGCTCAAATGTTTCAGTAGAAATAAGCAAGTTCTGTGAGGTGTGGTGGCGCATGCCTGTAATCCCCACGCTTGGGAGGCAGAAACAGGAGGATTACGCAGGTTTGAAGCCAGCCTCTCTGGCTTGAGACCCAATTTCCAAATTTAAAAATATATGTAAAATAGGTCTGAGAGTGTAGCCTGGAGGTAGAAGGGTTTCCAGGACCCCAGTACCACCAAAAAAAAAATAATAATAATAATAAATAAATAAATAAATAAATAAAAGAAAGAAAGAGGGAGGCAAGTTTCAGCTAGGTCATCTGTCTTATCTAGTAGAAACTGCTCAGAGCTATAGTTCCCACCTAGTAGAGATGTGATACATTTTATGGTTGCGAATATTCAATATGTTCAAGAAGATAATAGTTGTATCTACTTTAAGTAGGGCAAGACTGGAGAAATGAGGTATCACCCATTATTATGCTTTGAATCTTGAATGTTTCCCCAAATCTCATGTGTTGAAAGCAGGGTCCAAATGTGCCAATATCCAGAAATGGGTTTTTAGGTAATGATTAAATCACTGGGCTCTGACATTATCAGTGAATTAATCCATTTGATAGAATAATCCGTTGAAAGGAATACTGGGAAGTGGAACCTAGATAGAAGAAATCACTCACTAGAAATATACCCTGGGAGGGTTTATGTTGCCCCCAAGCCCCTCTTTCTACTTCCAGGCTCGAATGAGCTGAAGAGCTTTCCCCCTCATCCCTTCCACCAGGGTCATTCTGCCTTTGGATCCTGCTGGCTATAAAAAAACCTCTGAAACTGTGAATCAAAAGAAACCTTCCTTCTCTAAGTTGTTCTTGTCAGGTATTGTCCTTACAGTGATTAAAAAAAAATGACCAACACTCCCACAATTTCCCTTGCTTGATTTGATCAGAATCTTAAGTGAGGCTAGTAATTGATTTTTTTACTTGGTTGATAATTCCTTCAGAATTAGGTTTTTTCTAGGTGGCCCTGGGTATCGTCCCCTAAGACTCCGACCCGCAGGGGCTTAGAGAATGACACAGACACCTCTTCAGATGAAATGTGAATTCTTCTTTAATGGATCCTTAATATATTTCTTCTTCATATGTCTCTTAATATGTCTAATATGTCTAATATGTCTGACAATGCGTACAACAAGCACAATATATATCAGCATCATAATCCCTCCCTCTATTCCCTACCAACCCCAAGCTTCCCACGGCTAGGGCATGCACATTTCTGACTCTCTCATAGGCAGGCTGGTGGTAGCATGAGGCTTTGCGTCACTGATCATTCTGCAGGCACGTAGCATGGCACACTGCGCATGCTCAAGGAGACGTCCATCTTGTGAGTCTCATGACTTGGCTGCAAGCCTAGGCGCCATCTTGAATCCACGCTGGCAACAAGCCTGGGTGCCATCTCGGTCCAGCCGAGTGGGCCCCGACACCTGGGTACTTCTGATTGTAGGAGCTAAAACAGATTTGCCCCTCTTTTGACTCTATCTCAGCAAGGCTTGCATTCTAACTTGGGTATGCATGTCTGACCATGCACTGCATTATAAGCAGCTACTTAGGCAGTTCCTTTAGTGAGAATCAATATCCCTGTCAAACTTCTTATCTTCCCAAAGCCACATTTTCCAAAGTTTTTCCTATAAAACATTAACGCTCTGCATTTTGTAATAATTTTATAGAAAACAGTATTTACTGTTTAGAATCATATGGCCAGCTTTTCCCTGAACATAGAATGGATCTGTTCACTCAAGGATTACTCAATACCTCAAACAGGGAAGCAAATTAACTCTCAGACTTAGATCTGAGTGCCAGCTCAGGCCTTGGTAGCTTTGACCTTGAACATTTGGTAACATTGACCTTGAGCAAGTTATTTAGTATTTCCAAGGGCGACTTTACTTATCTGTAAAATGAGGATACGAATACCTATACCACAGAATTGGTCAGTGGATCCAACAAGACAAAACCCCTACAGCGCCAAGAGTCACCATTTGTTTTGAATACATTTTGCATTACAGTGCTTCTACATACTCATGCAATTTAGATTCTCATTGGCATACTAAAAATGTACATTTAATTTTAATGTACAAACAAAGCAGAGGTTTTTCTGATAGATTTTAATTCTAGCTAATCACTCTTCTATTAGATGCTCCATTGGAATCACACAGAAAATCTCTGGGAATTATCTGACAAGTCTATGCCCCTTTTTATGTGACCTTAGTATTATCCTCTACTGGCCATTGACTTTTCTACTGAAATGTTATAGACCTTTAAATGGCTTTGCTCTAATGATGCCAGGGTGGTTTTAAAATATTTGGAGGGTAAATGGCTACTTCCTTTACCTGAAGCTTGTGCTCAGGGAGAAGCCCAATCTCATTAAAGGCACTGCCTTTGTTCTCATTACAGTGAGTTGAGTTGCCTGGCTTGCTACTCAAGAGCCATCAGGATATCTGAGCTCTGAGTTCAGCCATTTGCCTTATGTACTGTCACACCAACCATCTTCTCCAGAGGGCAATAAATATCTCTGCAGAGGTCACTATCTTGGAGATAGTTCAAATGATAGCTTCAGCCCAACAAGGACTCAAGGTAAATCCCACGTTTTCTGCTCTACAGAGTCTTTCTTTCTTGTTTTATAAGAGATCACATTGGTGGGATAGAGAGATGCGTAAAAGAATCTTCCTATTATACTTTGTAAGCAAGCTCTTTGGATATAAGTATATTGACTATAGATAAGAAAGCTAGTTATATACAATGGTTCACCTCATCTCACTTTCTGTCTTCTTTCTTTCTCCTCACTCAGAAGTAAGTATTACATTTCCAAAGTTACCATAGCCATGTTCTGAGGGCTTTAGTATGTAAGTGTGATTCTCTTTTTTGCACGAGAAACGATTAAATGTGGAACATAATAAATTGCATTTATCATTTTTTATTAGGCACACATGCATGATATTAAAGGTGAGATAAAGAGTATGCTGTTAAAGGTTTCAGCAAAGATATAAGGTTGTGTAGCCAGATGATTGTCACTTCTTTGGGCTCTGCCTATGTAAGTCAGAGCATATGGAGAGTACACCTTATGCCAAGCTTGTATATCAAGCTCCAGAAAGTACTACTGAGGGCCTCCATCCTCAAAAGTTTACTTTCTAGGACCTAGTGAATCATATTAGGAAAGATACATTTAAGACATTAGATAAAGCATAGCATATACTTGAAATGCTATAGGAGCTCAGAGAAGAAGAGATGCCTCCTTACAAGGAGGAAGGTAACGAGGTTGGTCTAGGTCTATAGACAGGCAAAAATGGCTTGTTTGAAGGAAATGAACATGTTCAGGACTTTTGAACCAGGGTACAACTGAATTGTCCAAGAAGAGGAGAAAAGGTATTTCTATAAATACAAAAGCATCGGCAATGAGTAGAATGAGTGAAGGTCTCATAAAATGACTGTTGTGAGTGAAATGAATTAATAAAATAATGATCATTTTGGAAGAAACTAAGAAATTATCTGTAGTTTGGAGTTAGTTGAAAAACACTGAATTTATAATTTGAACTTGATGGATATAACATGATGATACTATAATTTTTTTATCCAAGAAATGGTAGTCGAAAAAGTCTCAGGAAAGCAGATTGGAAAATTTCATTCAGGTCTAGGGTAGGGTTACTGAGGACTTGAATGAGGATCCAAGAAGAGGGATTAAGAGGAGATGAGCAGAGAAAAATTACAAAAGAAGACTGGCGATACAAAGAAAGTATTCTCAAATTGTTAAGAATATTAGTTAGTGAATAACGTGAGAAAATGTTGCATTTAAAAATTACACAAAATGTGCTTGACCCTTGTAATCATCATCTCTGGTCAAGATTTTTTCTTAATTTACTAGTGGCACTGTGTGATGCTCAGATACCTGAGCTTTGGGTGACATATGACTTGCCCAACATCACCATGAATACCCCTCAGCAGATATTCAACCTGTCAGAGAGAGGATAGAGAAACAGGGCCCTTAAAATAAATACAACTGGCAAACGATTTCAACATAGGGAATAACCAGAAACCATGAATGGACAAAAATGCAAGTTCCTATGATGAGTTTTCATAAAGCCAAATGCCAAGTATTGGCCTTCCCTTGTGTTAGAAAATGAATAGATAAACAGTTTTGCAATGACCTGAAGGCTTGGATAGAGAGAATAAATAAATTATTGACACATGAGGAGTAGACAATTCTCCATCCGCTGTTATGCTTTTCATTCTTTGTGAAGCAGATGGTCTAAATAAGGCAGCCAAAAATAACAGGTGGGTTTTATTGCATTAAGCCACTGAAAACATAAAGCATCTATAGTTTAAAGCATGTTCAAGATAACAAGCCTTAAAATACCTTTGAAAAATATATTTTTAACATTTATAAAACACCTTTGCCCATCTTAAATGGTATGAAAGCATAGAGACAAATGTGTATATGAGCTCAAATTTAGGAACAACACAGGAGAGAGAGATTGGAAGAAACAGCTGCTCTTTATGGAGATGGTTTAACACAAGGCTGTTAAACCATGTTGATAGACTTTAACTGATATGGATAACATCAGCTTTTCTGAGGCCAAACAAAGCTTAGGTCTAAGTCGCTGATGC
Source organism: Muscardinus avellanarius (assembly GCF_963383645.1). Lineage (NCBI taxonomy): Eukaryota > Metazoa > Chordata > Mammalia > Rodentia > Gliridae > Muscardinus > Muscardinus avellanarius. The sequence continues at coordinate 48,147,631 of NC_137803.1, read as the reverse complement.
CATAAATCTGGTGATCTCACACATCCTACATATTCCTATTTACCATATGGAGGACAGCCACAAAGAGCCAGTATATCATTTCTCATATATTGAATTCCAGGTAGAATTCAGGTTGCAGTCCAATAACACCTATCAAATATTTTGTGTATGTGTCTTACAATGTCTATTTTCACAAACCAAGGAAGAAGAAAATCTTGGAAAAAGTAGAATATTTTGTAATGTAGAATATATAAGCTAGGTCATAATACAGGAGGCAATGTAGCTCTCTTGAAAAAATATCTGTGATATTCTGTGTTAATTAAAGGCATTTTGATGGGTAGATTGTGTGTGTGTGGTGTGAGATTGAACCCAGGGACATTCTACCTCTGAGCTATATATATAGGCCTATATTTTGTTAAATTTTGAAATAGAGTCTCACAAAGTGTGGAGGGCCTCACTGAGTTGCTGAGGCTGGCTGACCACAAACATGTGATTCTCCTGTTTCAGCCTCTTGAGTACTAGGATCATGGCTCCACCCAACTTGATGACTAGCTTTTTCAAACCTAAACCCGCTTGTTCTTACCTCTCTTTTGCAACCCTTTACTTTCCTAGAATAGCTACCATTAACATTTTCAAGAGAAGCTTTCAGAATCAGTGCATGTATGTCAATAGTTGAAGAGATGCTCAAACCATTACGCCTTCAATGCATTTTAAGAATATTTTAGAGCCAGGTGTGGTGGCGCACACTTGTGATCCCAGCATTCCGGAGGATAAGACAGAAGGATGGCGGTTTGCAGACAGCCTCAGCTACTCAGTGAGGTCCTTTGCAACAGTGAGACCCTGTTTCAAAATAAAAAATAGATAAAATAGGGCTAGGGACGTAGCTTGGAGGTAGAATGACCCTGGGTTCCAGTACTACACACAAAAAAGAATATTTTAAATTCATAAGATATCATAATTTTTCTTGAATAATTTAAGATAATTGACACTTTCCTGGGTATGAATCGTGAATTATATTAAAAATGGATTATAGAGCCAGGCGTGGTGGTGCATGCTTGCAATCCCAGTATTCAGAAGGCTGAGGCCCAAGAATCGTGGTTCGTGGACCCCCTCAGCTACCTAGAGAAGCCCTTCGCAACTTAGTGAGTCCCTGTTTCAAAAAAAAATAAAAAGACTAAAAATAGGCTGGGGGTGTAGTTCGGAGGTACAATACCCCTGGGTTCCATCCCCAGTATTGCAAAAAGTAAAATAAAAATAGAATTATATTTGACTTCATGTTTGCACCTTTAAAAAATTTCACAGTGGCTTCTAGATCTCCTTCATTATTGTACCTGGAGATTTACTATCAAATGGCAATGGATCTTTTCTTTAGGTGTATCCTACTTTATTCTTTAATGGTTGGGCATTTCTTACCTCCAATTGTCACTAAAACAAAGCTCCAATTAATTATATTACACATATATACACTTTTCTGTGCAACTGTACCAGTATTTCTATTGGATTTATTGCTAGAGAAAGACTTGATAGGTTGAAGACTGTACATTTTTATTTAAATATAATATCCATTTTCAAATTTTCTTCAATTTGTTTCCCTTTCAATAAACTGCAACATTTTTAATCTCCTTAAATCAAAAGTGTTTATTTAATAGATAACTACCATTTCTTTTATTCTTACCTCTCTTTCTGGCTGCCTTTGGAAATCACTCAAGAACTATGTGCTCTTGGGAGTGGAAAGGCACAGCTGCAATCTCAGTGCTTGTGAGGTTGAGATATAAGGACCACAGGCTTTCGCCCAGCATGTGCTGACTTTGTGAGACCCCATTTCAGAAGAAAATGGAACTGGGGCTGGTGTCACTCAGCAGTGGAGCACCCCTGGTTTCAGTCCCCAGGACCACACACACACAGAAGAGTGTATTGTAGTTAATACAGTTAGGTGAGGGAAGTGGATATGGTCAAATAAAGAAAAAAAATTTTATTTCATGACTTAAGAGCAGAGAGAATATTGTAGGTACTGCCAATAAGATGTAAGAATACCATTAGTAAAAATAAATACTATATTTTGATTACTAAATTACTTGAATAAAACAGCCTCTTAGAATTTGTCAAATAAAAGCTATTTTATTTAAAGTCAAGACAAATACAGATGCTTTCAAATGAAAATGTAGGGTTTGGGTATATGGTAGTGCTATACTTGGTCAAGAGACTATTTCTCCCACAAATAAGAAAGGTAGGGTATGGCAATATGGTATTATGATAATGAGAATGAGGAAACATGTTAATGAGAAAAATAAAAAATTCAACCTTTGAAGATCCTGAACAATGAAAAGTAAGAACTGTCCTATACATAGACTACAGAGGTAGCAACCAGTTATGGCCAATCCATGCTTACCCTGGCTCTAGGAAGCTATTTGATGTGGTAGTGAGCATACTTGATTAACCACTGCTGCTCAGGGATCGTCCTTCCTCCTTAAAATATTTGCCTATATCCATCATTGCTTGCTGCTTCTTTTCTTTCTTTCTTTCTTTCTTTCTTTCTTTCTTTCTTTCTTTCTTTTTCCTTCTTTCCTTCTTTCTCTCTCTCTTTCTCCTTCCTTCCTTCCTTCCTTCCTTCCTTCCTTCCTTCCTTCCTTCCTTCCTTCCTTCCTTTCTTCTTTCCTTCCTTCCTTCTTTCCACAGTGTTTAAAAATATCTACTCTATGGTAAGATAGCCTGAGTTTAATCTTCATTCCATCTATTGAAGTCTATGTAACTTGGGGGTGCTTACCTTTCTGAGCCTCAGTTTTCTTTTTTTTGTGGTACTTGGGATTAAACCCAGGGGCATTCTACCTCCAGGCTACATCTACAGATCTGTTTTATATTTTATTTGGAAACAGGGTCTCCCTAAATTGCTGAGAGCCTCACCAGGCTGCTGAGGTTGGCTTCAAAACTGCAATCCTCCTGTCTCAGCCTCCCAAGTACTGGGATTACAAGCATGCACCACCACACCTGGCTTCTCAGTTTCCTTATGAGAATTTTCAAAAAAAATTTTTTAATTGTTTTTTAATAAATGAGAATTAAATGTGATCATAAATGTGAAGTGATTGGCATAGTATCTGACACCAGCATGTATCCAGATATTAGTGATATCATTTTTGTTGTTGTTGTATGAAGAACATGCTATTTTGTAGATACTTCACAAGGTACTACAAGTAGTTAACTTCTTATTTAAATAACATATGGAACTTTGAAAGATTATAATCTAATCAATGTTTCCAACTAAACATTGTTACTGTTGCTGGTGCAACTATCTGACAATGTTTCCATATCATATATACATATGTATATGATGTGACTGAAATATATATATGTGATGTGGCAAAAAGACATATATATATATATATATAATGTTATATATAAATGACAGTATATGTAATTATATTGTATAATATGCATATATATGTATATATATATATATACACATATATGTACAACTAAGGAGTTTTACTCCTCCACGGAGTATCGCTGTATTAGATCTACCCCAAATGTCTGAACAATAAAAACTTATTTTACACAGGTGCAAAGTGGCCCAAACTAGCTCAATATTTTGGATACAGGGTCATGCCACTGAATATAGCATGTCATATTTATCTTCTTGCGTGAACAAAGTCAAAGTTCTTTCCAGCCACATTTATAGTGCTTTATCCTGTGGTTCCACTTCTGGTATCAAGGCAGGTAATTCTATCCTTCTATATGTGAGACTTCCTAAAACAAGGTGATTAGAAGAACTAGAAAAAACATTCCTGTATTCTTGGTTTCTGCAAACAGCCTAAACACTCATTCATTCACAGGAAAAAGAGGCCATGCATCCTAGATATCTGTCAATGAAATCTTCATAGCCATGGAATAGTGTACAATTTTGGACTGTAAATAATTTTTGTGCTGAGAGCTGCACCTCTGAGCTATAACCTTAGCCCTTAATATTTTGAAGCAGTGTTTGTGACCTACCCTCAGCCCTTTATATTTTGAAACAGGGTCTAAGTTTTTGAGGCTGTCATCAAACCTATAACCTTTCTGTCTCGGCCTCCCAACTACTAAAATTATAGGTGAGTTCCACCACACCCAGTGAACTTAAACTTCTATATAAGGCTTTAGGTTAAATGGTTGAGAAAAAATATTTTTAAATGCTACTCTTCTCTTCTTGAATCCACTGCTAACAAAGAAAAAGGAAAAGATACAGGGAAAAAGCTTTTCATTTCCAGTGAAACAAAATTTTTACAACCTTAGACTATAAGCACATCTATTGAATATCATAAAATCCATGCTTATATAACAAAAATTTACTCTGTTAGGTCTTAAAGAAATTCCAAACAGCATGAAAACTCCAGAAAATATAAATTTATAGCAAAATGGAGAAAGGAAAAAACTGACCTAGCATGACCCATAGGGAAAACAGAATAAAACTAAGTTATAATAAACAAGAAAGTCATATTAGGAAAAATAATAACAATAAATAATATGAAAATGATTATTCAGAAGTCCTTAGGTATGAGAGAAAAAGAGATCCAATAGAGCCATAATTAGTGTAATGGAACTATTAAAATTATAATGCAATATCATGGTAAAAATGTCATCGAAATTAGAAACTCAAGCCCACAAACTGAAAATACACACTCTGTCTCAGAAAAATTCAGATGAGAATCATCTGGCATATTTTTAAAAAGCTACCATATTTCAAGAATTCAGAAAGAAATGAGTGGTAGGGACTGGATGTGCCAGCTCATATCCACACTTTGAAATCCTCATCTCCAATATGATGGTATTAGGAGGTGGTGCCTTTGGAAAACGACTAGGTCAGGAAGGTAGAGTCCTAACTAGTTGGATTGGTACCCTAGAGAAAAGAGATGGGCAAGCTTGCCATGGTGCTGTTTCCCCCTTGTGAAAATATAAGGAGAAGAAAGCTTTCTTCACGCTAGAAGAATTCCCTAAGCAGACAACCACGTCTCTACTGGCATTTTATCTTGGACTTCCCAACCTCTAGAACTGCGAGCAGCTAATTTTTATTGTTTAAACCTTGTGGTCTGTTATTTTTTGTTATAGTAGTCCAAACTGACTGAGACAATGAGCATGTAGACAGATAGGGCAAAGTGTACGTAGGAAGAAAACTGAATTGGCTGTAGGTATCTTTAAGGTGCTATTCAATTTCTGAAGACAGTGAACAATAATCCATAAAGTTCTGAGAGAGGGACCCAGGAGTTAATACTGTCTGAGCTGTCTTCCACAAAGAGGCCACAGATATTCTCATAAAGTAATAAATTGTTAAAACCAGAGGACCAAAGTATTATCAAGTGGGATGAATACTAGTCAGATAAGAGATGAAACATGATAAAAATTTGGACTTGAAAAAGTGCATAATAAAGAGTGTAAATAGATGATTTATCTGAACACAGAATGATGGGAATTATGATTTCAATTCAAAATAAAAATAGATGCTATTTAAGGCAGAAACATGTAATTTTTTAACGATTCATTTATATTACAATGTAATAGAGTTTTATGGATTGGGTATTTCTTGAAGAAATGATTATTTCAGTGTCTTTTTCTTTATCTAAATTACATTGTTTTTATTTTAAATATCATTGCAGTATGACAATATATTTTACACTATTACATATTAATCTCTCTATGTAGAAGTATATGAAATATTGCTCACAAAATAGTGATGAGTAATTTAGAGGTGGTATAAATTAGTATAGCTTCAGATATTTTTTATACTTTTCTGAGCTGCTTGACTTTTTCTTAATGAGTATCTCTTAATTTTATATTAAAGAGCATTTCTAAACTCTAATGAAATGAAAGAGGAAGTGAGAACTAGAATAACATAATTCAACAATGTCAAAACCAGTTTAAATACTGATCTCAAAGAGATTCTGTCTACTTTTGTGTATATTTGACATTTTCCTAAATACAAATTTTAAAGACTCAGCTTATGAATTAATTTAAAGAGGTCAACTTTTTGAATTTCTGTAATCTAAGAAACCCTTGATATTGTGCTCAGGTTTCGCCATGGAAATATAATGTCTTTTTATCCTATCTAATTCTCATAATAATGTTCAAAATTAGAGTCGATCAAGAATAAAAATTATTTGTATAGCTTTCCAATTAGAGATAAGTTTGTATATAAAAGTTTTTGATCAGAGAAAACTGAATTCCACAAACTATTTTTCTCATTTCATTTTATTTATTTATTTATTTATTTATTTATTTATTTATTTATTTATTTTTGGTGGTACTGGGGTTCCTAGAAGCCCTTCTACCTCCGGGCCACACTCCCACGGGCTACACTCCCAGACCTATTTTATACTTTTTTTTAAAATGTGGAAACAGGGTCTCTAAGCCAGCGCGGCTGACTTCGAACCTGCGCGATCCTCCTGTCTCCGCCTCCCAAGCGTGGGGATTACAAGCGTGCGCCACCACGCCTGGCTATTTATTTTATTTTGTGATACTGGGGATGGAACCCAGGAGTATTCTACCCCCAAGCTACACCTCCAGCCCTATTTTTATTCTTTATTTTGAAACAGCATCTCACTGAGTTGCAAAGGGCCTCACTAAGTCGTTGAGGCTGTTCGCGAACCGGGATCATCCTGTTTCAGCCTCCCAAATGCTGGAATTACAAGTGTGCACCACTATGCCAGGCTTATTTTTCTAATGTTAAAACAATCAGTTTTCAATTGATTTAAAACCTGAATAGGCCGGGCGTGGTGGCGCACGCTTGTAATCCCCGCGCTTGGGAGGCGGAGACAGGAGGATCCCGCAGGTTCGAAGTCAGCCGCGCTGGCTTAAGAGACCCTTTTTCCAAAAATAGGTCTGGGAGTGTAGCCCGGAGGTAGAAGGGCTTCCAGGAACCCCAGTACCACCAAAAAATAAATAAATAAATAAATAAATAAATAAATAAATAAATAAAACCTGAATAGTTCAATGACAAAGTAATAAGGGAAGTAAAATTATGATTGCTGCATTTGAGTGGCAGGTGGACTTTGATATGTGGTATCTGGAGCTAAAACTATATTACAAAATGCAAATGCTATTATTTTTTATTGAATTACTGAGTATTTATTTGCCTCTCACTTTGCTTTCCTGACTCTAATACCTGGTAGTTGAGCAATAAAAGGTTCAGTATTGGAAGTGATGAATGAGGACCTTACTGGGTCACTAAGTAGTCCAGGAAGTGTAATCTCAGGCCAGAGAATGCAAACATATTCTGAATGTCATTTCCCCCCAAATATTTTATGAAATACTAACTGGAGTCTGGCACTATCTAGAATGTGATCTATTTAAGCAGATAAAATTACAATTTCTCTAACAGAGTGGTTTTTAACTTAGAGGTTACAAATCTATTGGACCAGGAGTAAGTTGCAGAGGCTCTGCAAAGAACCCACATTTCTGTCTCTATAAATGTAACTTATGGAAGGGAAGATCCATAATGCTCTAGAAGTTATTTATACAAATAATATTTTAAGAGAGAAATTAATAAATATATGATGATACGTAGCTACATCCAAAAATGATTTTTGGAAATTAATTCCCATAAAATACTGAGTTCAAAGTTAAACTTTCTAATACACTAAAAGAAAATAAATACTTGTTTTGTTATTTTTGTAAACTTTATATATTAGATTTCACCAATTAAGAAGACTAAGAAACCTGGTGTGATCTATGACATGCCTCAAAAATCCCAAATGTACAACCAACCTTTGGGCTTGTGGGCACATTCTTTGATTCTCCAAGTTTTAGGCATAGCAGTGAAGGCTAGGAGAGTAATGTTAACTTGAATTCCAGGCTAATCTTCCTGAACACATCTACTAATAAAATGAAGTTAGCATCTATACACCTGTATGGTACCATTAAATTCTTTTAGAATTATAATAAAATATCCTATAAGGAATTGAACTTTATCTTTTCTTATGACAATTGTGATCTGAAGTCAAGAAAAATGTATATATCATAAGTATTTAAAACTCTATAAATCAATATTAGGAATTTCAGGTATATAGGTAAGTTTAGAAATTCCAGCAGATGAACCTTTTCAAATTTCTTAAGAAGATCATCTCTTGGTTTTTATCTAGAAGGAAACTTATGTATTACTTCCTTTCAGAGTGCTGTACCAATGAATAATGGGTTTTTCTTGACCTTTGTACTATCTAAAAATAACTTTATGACTTGACACAAATATCTCCATCTTTTCTTGTGATGACATGTCAGAATTTCAAGGCTAACTGTAAGAATGTTACCCTTTAGGGAAAAATAAGCTAGATCACTTTTGGGGCAAAAAATCATGGGGTCATTAAAAGTCAAGAAAAGAAACATGAAATTATACTCATCGTTTTTTGAGAACACTAAACTTCATATTTCCATTTATGTTCCTCGGGTACCAAAAGAATTTATGGTCTCTAGTTTTTGCTTATTTTATGCTGGAATATTAACTATAAAAATCTCATGTGTCTTCATCATGTTTTAAAAATTGCACATGAATTAGTTGAAATGGGAAAGAAAAAAGAATAAATTTGCTTATTTCTCCCATCTATGACACTCACTGTTCTTTTAGATCAAATATAGGAATACTATATTTCCCATTTTCTCCCTCGAATACTCTAGTTTTGGGTTCTATATTTGTTCTGTCTATAGAGCAGCTGACCTTGTGCTGTTTTTATCAGCATTCAGAAACATAGGAGATGTTCTCCACTGAAAAGAATTCTCTGGTAAAAAGCTCGGAAGTCAGTTAAAGTGGCAATTCTTTAGACAAAGATGTGACTACAACAGCAATTGACCTAACTAGCATTGTTCTAAAAAATAATAGAATTAATTGATTTTTTTCTATTCTTCTTCATCTTCCCACAGACATTACTATAAATTTGGAACCAGTAGGGCTTTAGAATATAAGGCATTGTTGAATACTAAACTGTCCATGAAATATCGTATTTTGCTATTTATGCACAGTGAAAATGGTCACATTTTTAACACCTTCAAATTTATTAGCATATAGATTACTACATGAAACATACTCGCCATGCCACAGAGCTTCAATCTTCAACCAGGTGACATGGACTTCATCCATCTCAGTGTGAATGATTTTTTACTCTTTCCCCCTCCGTTGACTAATGCAGACTACATTGAAAGTGTTTGCAAGCAACATACTGTTGATTTATAGCAGAACATCAGACCTCTATGCTTATGAGTTCTACACTGCACAGGTCCTTACTGTCAGGTCTCAATCAGAAAAAACAACCATGGCTTAGTCACAAATAAACAAAATCTCCTGTCCTCACTCTTGTTCTTTCTCTCCTCTTTCCTTTGACTTATTAACTATTACTCAAAATCCAATAAGACATTTTGCTATTTTCATCTTAAAAGCACTAAGTTTTAGGAAATATCTCATCACTAATAGAAAGGTCCAGATAGATTGCATGGGTGTGATTGTAGCCTGACCACAACAATGGCAATTCATAAAGTCTGCAAAACACATTTTGTTTTATAAATTATCATCATATGCCTTATTATCTCAGTATTACAAATAACCAGTGATTGTATCTCTGGAGCCTGATTGACACAGAAGGTCATGCTGTACTGAAGGATATGTCCACAATTTAGATGTGATCTTACAGGCTCTTTCATGACATTACATCAAGACTGTGCAATTATTGTGTTGTAAAAATCAACATTTTCAATAAGAAAAGTCAAGCATTTTATTAAAGCTTACATAAGGAGAAAACAACAGCATATGAGCTGAGTACTGCTATGTGACCGTGTGACAGAAAACTTACCCATCCTTAAAGCCCTCTTCAACTAGACTACAGCAAATGCCAAAAATTTAACATTAGCAATACTTTCCTTGAGCACACTTATTTTTCAAGCGTATTCCTGTTAAGATGCAAATATTCCAAAAAGGCAAGAAATCAAATGAGGAAAAGAGTCAATTTGTTACATTTATTTTTAATGCTAGATGAGAAAAAATTGCACATATGCAAGTGATTATTGAGTTTAGGAGGATTGTCTATAAATGTGTCCTACTAACAGGGGCTGGCCTGAGCATTTTGTGACAATGAGATTTTTCTGAATCTTGCACAAATATAGCTTTAATGTGGCCCTCCAGCATTTTATTACTGTATATTAATCTTGGCTGTTTTAATTTGTGCTTTCTTAACCAAGAAACTAGAAAGAAGAGCCAGAAACTTTGATAAATTATTTATGTAAAATTCTTTTGTCCCTATTTGGTGCCAATAATCATACCCCACTACCTTTGTCAATCATTCTTTGTATATTTTTCTTGGCAATTCTGCTATTCTGATGAAAGGGTAGATAACAGGGTCAATTAAAGGGAATTAGACCTTTGGTGCATTTGTCATAATTTTTTAGAGAAATAGAACCAGTAGGGGACACACACACACACACACACACACACACACACACACACACAATCTATATATGGAATCTGATTCCTGGCAATTCTGGAGGCTCAGCTGTCCTACCATCTGCTATACACAAGCCAGAGAGCCAGGAGAATTGGTGGTGTAACTTGGTCTAACACTGAAGGCTTAAGAACTAGTCTGGTGGTGATGTGGTAGTGGAGTTGCTAGTTTAAGGCAGATTCTGAAATTCAGGGCAGAGAATACAAATACCAAAGCTCAAGAAGAGAAAAGGAGATAATTCACCCTTCTTCCCTCTTTTTGATCTATTCATTTCTTTAAGAGATTAACTACTGCCCATCCATGCTGCTGAAAATGGATTTTCATTTTTTAGCCTACTGATTCAAATGCTAATTTGTTCTTCATGAACACACCCAGAAGTGATGTTTCACCAATTACCTGGGCATTATTCAACCAAGTTGACCCATTAAATTTACTGTCACACATAAGGGCTAGATTAAGCCAGAAGAAGCAAAACTAAAGAAAATCTGTTGGAATCTCACTGAGATAGATTTATTACATTAACAGTTTATAAACCTTCCAGTTATAGACATTTTTATATACATGGCAAAAGCAATGGCTGCTCTCCACATGCACAAAAAATACATAGAGCATGAACCAAAGTTTAAGTAAAAATTTGAAAGGATCATGAACCACCTAATTGCAAATATAAACCACTGACAGAATATTGCTTAGAATACAGTTCATTCAAAACTGAAAGCATGGTCAACAATAGAGAAGACATTACAATAACGGAAACTAAACATCCAAAACTATGGGACAATATGAAATGTCCTAATTTAGGGATAAAAGGCATTGAAGAAAAGACAGAGGCACAGACCAAGGGTATCCATAATCTCTTCAGAGAAAGAATTGCAGAGAATTTTCAAACATGGAAAAATATTGGACTTCCACATACAGGAGACAAACAGAACACTGTTAAGACAAGATCAAAGTAAGACCTCCCCACACCATGTAATAATCAAAATAACCAACATAAAAGCAAACAAAAGAATCTTAAAAGCAGTGAGAACAAAAAAATGGGTGACATTCAGAGGCAAAATAATAAAAAATTACTCTAGACTTCACAACCCAAGTCATGAATGCCAGGAGAGACTGGATGATACAATCTAGACCCTGGGAAAAAAATTCCAACCCAAATTGCTATATCAAGCAAGGTTATTATTTAAAATTAATGGAGAAATAAAAATGTTTCAAGATAAGTAGAATCTTTAAAAAATTATGGATACTAATCCAGCACTAGAGAAAATACTTAAAAAATAAATCATAAAGAAGTAAAAAGAAGCAAATTTCAGAACCAAAGAAGAGATGAATTTAATCAGTGGGACAACTAAGCAAAGAAGAAATAACTCTACATAAAACAGCACATAGAACAGAAAATGACAGGAAACAAAAATTATATTTCAATAATAACACTGAATGTCAAAGGACCTAACTCACCAATTAAAAGATGTAGACTGGCAATGTGGATTAAAATACATAATCCAAATATATTCTGTTTGTAAGAAATTCACATTACAGCCAAAGATATTAATAGGGTAAAAGTGAAAGAATGGAGAAAGATATATCATGCCAATGGAGACTGAAAATGAGCAGCAGTAGCAATGATGATATCTAATAAAACAGACTTTAAACTAAAACACATCAGAAGAGACAAAGCAGGGCACTCCCTATTAATAAAAGGAAAAACCCAGTAAAAGATATAATGATAGTTAATATTTATACCCTAAATGTGGGTGCACTCACATTTCTGAACAAACTCCTCAGGACATCAGGTCTCAAATACATCTAAACACAATAACCACACTAGATTGATCTTCAAGGTAAAAGTTGAGTAAGGACTCTTCAGAACTAAAAAATAACTATGAAACAAATGGACCTACTAGACATATACAGAATATTTCACTAGCAACAGATGAGTACTGCCTCAGCCTCCCAATTACTGGGATTATAGGTGTGCGTCACTGCACCCTACTTGTAGGTTGTAGTCTTAGTCTCTCCTATCTGGGGGATGTGTTTACATCATAGAGTATAGTTCTTTCTCTCTCTCTTGGAAGGATAGTGTCAAATGTGATTCCTGAGGGTCAAGACTATTTTATAACCATTGGCCCAGGGTCTTTTGGAAATATGGACTATAAAATACATGTATTTTACTGAAATATCAGGCTCAAATATAGCGATTAAATTTTCCTTTTTATTCCAACTAAATTTGTTCAGAATTCACAAGACTAAACACAGTTATTGGGATTTATTTTTTTCTCTGAGTTGATTTGTTTATAGCTTTTGAACAACCACTGTTCACATAAAAGCCAACTTTTACCAACTACCGTGTTTCCTGGTTCCTGTGGTGCTTGTACTAATACACATGTTTAAAGAAATCTGACAATCAGACAAATATCTCCTCAGAAATAATGTCTCCTCAGCAGTGATGGTGTCTGACATTTATCGATATGCATAGAAAACATCTTACTGTTAGCTTAAGTTACTCTATTTTCCTGCCGAAAATGTGTCTAATTTTCACCCACTCATTAATTATGGATCAAAAGGTAGTTCTCAGGGAAGGTCTCTAATTCAGCAAATGGCTGACAGGACTGTATTTATTACTGACATATTCCAAATATTTTGTAAAAATGAAAGGCCTCGATCAATAAAGTGGATGGTTATTTTTCACACACACACACACACACACACACACACACACACACACACACCACATATACATACACATTTGTTGCTACACACCCATAACTCTAAGAACAGTATGTTGGACATGAGAATGTGCCTCACACATCCCCAAATGCAGGGAGCATAATGTATTGATTACTTCCATTTCCATGCTTTGAAATCCATCTCCACATTCTAAATGATGTTATGGTTTCACAGGCCACTCCTGGCAGATGTCTGAGCACAGCCAGTAGGCTAAGGCAGGACCTTTGCAGATCAATGCTGAAAGGTCTCCTTTGATGAGTGACTTGGCTCAAGACTGCCCCCTGCCAAACTTTCTTCAGAACAAAAACAAATGTAGGTATGCCCATACAACCTTTCTTCCCCTTTCCTCAGCATTAGATCTCCATCATGGTCTGATGGCTTTCCCAGACCCAAGTCCCCTCTTAATTGTCTCTCTCACTGGAGTTTCCCCTTATATGTCTTTGAATGTTTAATTTAAAATATCTCATTCTTAGTATTTGATTTTCAAAAGACCAGGACTAACAAATACAGTTAGTGTATTTTATATTTTATATATTTTACTCTTAAAAAAGTTCTTTTGAGGTACAGACTGTTTTCTAAGTTATGCCTATATAAAGGAATAGCAGAAAATAGATAATAAAAATGATAAGCAGAATAAAATATTCTAATAAAAGGATAGAACAGAAACATCAAAAAGAGGAGACAGGTAAGCATAGGTTAAAGCCAGATGCCCTTCCCCCAAAATGGAGGTGGAGGTAGATAGTGAAAAAGAGAGGAAGGTTTAGTTGGTGAATGTGGTAGAAAAAAAATAACTCCAACAGTGTATTCCGCCTCCCCAAGGGTCCAGCTCCAGGCTGCTCCATCACCAAGGATGCTGTGGCTAAGAGGTGGAGCAGAGAGAACAGGTACTGAGGAGATCAGATACCTTACCTCAGAGCAGGCCTTTTGTCTGGAGGCACTATTCATGGTTTAGCCTTCTCATCCTGAAGCAAATGGTTTCTCCAGAAGCACTAGTGTTTATAATTTCAAGATTATAACCTTTCAGGTTGTAAACTAAGTGTTCTTATAAACATTTAGCAAATTTTATGATTCAGAAACTCACTATATGAACATTGGTCTGGCTTAAAATGCATGATTGATAAACTAAGGGACAATGTCTCTCATCTTATAATACTAGCTTTATTTCTATGTAGTCAATAACCTTGACTTTATATAGCATTGGCTTAGACAATTTGAGATAAACAACTGTTTACCTCTAGGTCATATCTGTCCAGTTAAGTCATTAATTTTTTTCTGTGAACTCTCATGTTTTATACTATCTCATCCAGTGTGTGTGTGTGTGATATTCTAACATTAAGTCATAGACTTGGTGGTTTAAACAACAACCATTCATTTCTCAGTTCCAGATATTGGGAAGTGTAAGGTCCACAGTGCAGGCAGGTGGCAGGTGGGGGCACTTTATCTGGTCTAAAGATGGCTATCTCCTTGTATCCTGCATGGCCCAGAGAGATCATCTCTTTCCTATCTTTTCTTATAATAGCACTAATCCCAACGATAAGGGTTCACCTTTATGGTCTATTTCCTTCCAAAGTCCTCACCTCTTCATGTTATCCCATTGGGGGTGCTATGATTGTCATATGTCCCCCAAACTTCATGTGTTGGAAACTTAATTACACAGTGTGGCAGAATTGGGCAGTGAGGTCTAGTGGGCACTTTTGGGCAGGGGAATTGTAGCCCTTATGATTGATGAGAGCCTTTCTCCAGTGATTGAGTTCTCTTTTATGGGACTGACTGAATTAGCTGCTGTGGGGGCAGCTTGTTATAAAGCACATCCAGTCCTCTTGTCCTTTCTCTTTGCATGTATCTGCTTGTCCTTTTGCTTTCTGCCATGACTTGGGGCAACATGATCTGAGCAGATTCTAGCACTATGCCTGGATTTCCCAGCTTACAGAATCATGGACCACAATACTATTATAGCAACAGCAAACAAACTAGGACAGGGGCTTCGGATTTCAGTATTAAAATTTTGGGGATACACAAACATTTAGTACATAATAGTATCCTAGTAGTTCTTTCATTTAATTTCTCCTTTATGCCTGTATGGAGTCAGAGAATTATCATTATCTTTTATCACTGTCAATTTTATTATTTTAAACAACAACAGAGGCTACTGTCTCACTTCTTTGCTGTCATAAAAGGAGGTCCAAGCAGTGAGGGAACATTGCTGTGTAATGGCCACCTGCCACCAAGGGAACTTGACTGGTCCAAAAGATAAAGGTATAATATCAGTAAAAACACAAATATGTCAGGTCATGGTGGTACATGCCTGTATCCTAGTACTTGGGAGGCTGAGACAGGAGGATCATAGGTTTGAGGCCAGTCTCAGCAATGCAGTGAGACTGTCAGCAACTAAGTGTGACTCTGTTTCAAACTAAAAAAAAAATAAAACAGAGCTAGGGATGTAGCTTGGATGTATAATGCCCCTGGGGTAAATCCCAATAACAGAACAAACAAACAAAAACAACTCTACCCCCAAAATGCAAAAATATTGTTTCTCCTGTTTATGATCTTGAATTAGCCACCTGTTCTAGTAGCAGGACAAGCTCGAGTCCCATGAACCCCTCCCTCAGCCTCTTATACTTACTAGACACATGAATTTAAGTGTGAGCTTCGCAGAGGTTCAGTGCTTCCAATTTTAAATCAAGACTCTAATTTCTATGAGATCGATTTATTTGGGCACTGAATGAGAAATCCCATACTAAGGGGAGGCACAGAGGACCTAATAGAGATAGCTATTAAATTGCACCTAAGTAAGATACACTGGTAATTTTCAACTCAGAATAAAGATTTTCAAAGCAATGTTGTTATTTTTAAATTTTTTTTATTGGTGCATTGTAGTCCTACATCTTAATGGACTACAAGATGGTGGAGACATACATGCACACATCACCCAATTAGCCCTTAACCAATGCCCACCCTATTCCCTTCTCCTCCCTCCTTCTCATGTTTGGCTTAGTGATTGATATGTTTGTTAAAGGATAACATGTGCATTGCATTTAGTTTAGTTTACTTTTGCTTTGTTTCGTTTTGTTGGTAGTACTGGGGATTGAGCCCATGGGAATTCAACTGCTGAGCTAGATGTTTAGCCCTATTTATTATTTAGTTTGAAAGAGAATCTCACTAAGTCTCCATAGGTCTAAATTGAGGGAACTCTCCTTGAACCTGCAAATCTACCTGTCTCAGCCTTTCAAGTTCTGGAATCACAGGCATGTGCCCCCATGCCCAGCTTGTCTTCATTATCTTTGTTGATTAGACAAGTAAGAGTAAAAGAGACTAAATAATTTTTATATCTATGCATGCCAAGGGCCATAATTGTAGTTTTCAAATACAGATCCATCTGACAGCAAACTCTATTTCCTTTTTATGGCCTTGTCTCAGTGCTGCACAGAGCTGGGCAGGGTTTATGCCTTGGTGTATCTGTGAATTAGACCAGAGGGCATGCGTGGCTATATCTCTCGAGGAGTCCAGAAACGTGTGAGATCTACCGTGAGCAAACCCAGCACTCCCTATGAATGCGAGCATGGACACACTCACCATCTGTCAAGAAAGAACAATTAAAGGGTGAACCGAAGTGAATGTTTCCATCCAAAGGAAAGATTGCAGAACAGTGGTGAGCAGAGAGCTCTCCCATATCTCCATATTCCTTATTCTGTTTCTGGGAAGGCTTCCTGTTTTTGATTTGACAAGCCTTCTACCTTGTTAGTTTTGCTTCCTTTGTCAACTTTGTTCAACCTTTAAAAATAGGTTCTACAAGCATCCCAAGGTGAGGCAAAGAAAAATAATGAAGAAAAAGATGTGCAAAGGGCTTTGCTGCCACGAATGTCCATCTCTAGTGTTTTTAATTTGTCAATTTGTTTTGCTTGATTGAAAATCCACTAAATAGGAACATAAATTCTATGCTGTTGCCTGTATGCAAATACAACTACTTACTAATTCTTTTTGCTAAATTGCAAGATGATTTACTTTTAGAAATCCAAAGGGAAATATAATTATTGAAAACAGTTTCTTTTCTTACTCAGAAGTGTCTTAATGACTTCTATGCGCCTAATTCTATTTGTTGTCTATGTTTCATATGTGTTGTTTGATTTAACTTTCATTTTTACCTACTCTGGGATTTAATTAGGTGGCAGTTGAGGGTGTGGTTAAATGAACTGTATTTTATAAAAGATCTATACAGTCAGCTATGTGTTTCATTTAATTGGTTAAATATAGGCTTATAGGAATCTGTATATGTCTTCTAATTTAAAACATGGTCCACAAGTAGAAAACTGAGTTATCCACAGAGCAAAAACAAACAACTTCCCCTTCTTGGCAAATATTTCAGTTAGCATTCTCACTGCTGTGATCCAACAAAGAAGGAAGATTTATTTGCCGACAGGATTTTGGAGATTTCGGGCTTCAGTCAACGTGAGGCCAGGTGCGTAGACCTCACTGCATGGTGGCTGAAGCAGGGCAGGGAGAGAGCAAAGGCTTTGCTCTTACATTTGGAAGCTGAAAGCAGAGAAGAGCAAGAAAGGGGATTCAAAGACAAAAGCCGTCCCCAAGGCCATACCTCTAGGGGTCTACCACCCTACCTGCCTAGGTACCACTCAGTGAATCCATCACAATGGATCTATGTGCCGATGAGATTATAATTCTCATGGCTTAATTATCTCCACTCTGATTTGTAATACAGGAGCTCTTCAAGAGACATTCCATACCTATCTTAACCATAACAGTAGACATTTGCCATGTAAGTGTATTTCATTTCTTCTGAATTGATGCCTTTGACCCTGCACCCTCCCCAAGAACTTGAGAGGACAGGGATCTTACATTTAGTGTACCATGAAAAGCCTTATATAAGTTGCTTCGTATTTAAAACCTGAAAAATAATTACTTGGGTTCAGTATTAGCAGTTTTTTTTATTGCTTGTATCCCCTGTGATCTATGAGCAAATTACTTTATGAAGAAATCATTAGAGAATAATTTGCTTCTATAGGCTGCCAACATCAATTTTCATTTCTTATAATGAAACTACGAGTTCTCATGATATATTATTATCATAAATAGTATGCTGCTAGATATTGATTCAAAATTGTCATTAACCCTAACACCTATCCCTTGCTTAAAATGTGTGTGCATTTTCAAGGTTATGCCACATTTAGTTTCCCAACTATCCTACTTATAGAAGGACTCTCTCTAAAGACATGCTAAAATGAGTCTCCAAAAGAATTTCCATAAATATTTCTCTTTGTGTTGTCCTGCTTTTATTCTTGGAAGACATGAAAACCCAGTTGAATTTGTTTGGACCTTTCTTAGTAAGTATTTTATTGATGTGAGAAATACAATCAGAGCAAAGGCAACACAGAGAGTTTCCGGTCAGAATAAGATAGGAGGTATATATTTATGTTTGAAGAAAGGCAGAGAGCTGGGACTTTTAAGGGACAAGAATGCACTGAGCCCAAACCTTAAACTTTCTGTTACAATCTTAGTCTTTTTTTCAGTCATGCCATAAAAGACAAGTTCTGTTTTTTGAACTCAACATAGATCAAAGTTTTACCCACCTATGGTTCCTAGGCTAATCTAACCTTGGGAATGATTGTAGCTCTCAGAATCCTGAATTCCAAGGAGCAGTTCTAATGCTAATGGGAGGGATTGAAAAGACTACTCTTTAAGTAACTTGAGAAGTAGAAATTGGAATAGAAAAAGAAATGTGCATTATTTCACCCTGGTAAGAAAGCATGTGGGTGCAGTGAGTTCAGATAACATATAATAAGTCTTCTAAACTGTGCTTTTTGGGGAGTTAATTTGTTTAATGTTTAAATATAATTTTGTACATGCCCCCTTTCACCATTGCTCATGGTCTCAATTTACAACAGTAAAATAAAGATTAATTTCCTTCTCCCTCTAAATAATAGAGCACATTCAAGATTAGAATGTGTGTATACATTTTTCTAATATTCTGTACTCCAATATAATGTAAAATATTCAATTAAAAAAGAAAACAGGCTTTTAAATTATCTGATCATCTCAAATAATCAAGATTCAGTTAGTGTTGCTTTGGCAAATCTTGAACTTTAGCAAAGAGTTCTTAAAATATATTAAGTTTTGTTTTAGACTTCGATGTGTCCATTTAAATTACATTTTATTGACTGCATACAGGTCCATGCGTTCCATCCATGGAGATTTTTTTCTACAATAGAAAGCTGATTTTTATGCTTTCCTGTGTGTCACTTGGAAATTATTAAATAGCATATTATTTTGTGTTTCCAAACTCTAAATAATAAGTGAAAACATAAGTATTTCTTCATATAATTTTCTGTGAAAAATAAGAAAAATGATGAGCATCCAATGAATTGGAATTAGAGTTTAAGTTTTCTTTACTCTGAAATGTATCCACTATCTCTTGTTGTTTCAGAAATTTATCTCCTGAAAATAGACCAAGAAAGGAAAACTGGATTTTCTTGGAATCTCCTATCCATTACACTTTCTTCCTGCCCTGCTCTCAAGAACCTGCAGTTTCCAGCTGATGAAAGTTCTGCAATTTCTTCTCTTCAGGAGCTGTCACACAGTGATTCTGGGGCTTGGCCACACATTGAAAATCACTGGAGGAATTTTCAAATAGACCAGAAAGATCCACGGGAACCCAAGACAGGAGGATCACAGGCTTGACACCAGCCTCAGCAATTTAGAGAGGCACTGTTTTAAAATAAAAAACAATAAATAAACAAAGAGTGCTAAGATTGTAGTTTAGAGGTAGAATGCCCTTGGGTTCAATCCCAAATATATAAATAACATAAAATACCTTTTTACTATACCACTAGTAACACAACTTAAAACATTAATGGCTCATATTCTAATGCTTAATTTCTTAATTAAATTCTTTATATTTTAGTCAAAAAGCTATTGCAAAAATTTTGAATGCTGTAGATAAGTAAATAAGTGATATGATGGCAGGAAGAGATAGCTCAAAAGTAATGATTTAAGCTACGATTATTTAAATAATTTATCTGTATGTGTGCAAAACATTGTCTAAGTAGTTAACTAGAAATGCTTAATAAAATATAATAATTTATTGATTCATAAATATTTATTACATATTTGCAAATGTTTAAGGCAAAAACTGAGAGCTTATGCATATTCTTTTTATAAACACATTCATTTTTATTAAACAAATTTTTAACTATCTATGATGTCTAGTATTGTCCTGGGCTTAAGGTTTATCAGTTGATAACATACACTCTCCCCCCAGGGAGCTCACACAGGGATTAGAAATGCTTGGTGAAATGTAATGAAACACTCACGTAACCAAGTCCAAGTGTTCATAAATAATTGAAATGGAAAGTAGTGCCTCTAGTACAAATACCAACCCAGAATATCAAAGTTGAAAAGAAAATATGTAAAACTCAGGAAAAGGTATTATAAAAATTTAGAATGAAAATTTTCAAACAAAAAAAGACTGTACTATAAAAGTTTTATTGACTTTTACTTAAGCAAGAGTGTGGGCATAATATATAATGCATAAAGTTCGCTGAAGCAAATGAAAATTAAGGTCAGATATAAGTATTGGAGATGCTGGGAAAAGTGGATCCTATTAAGGATCAATTTCCTTTGGAAAGCTGTGAATTCTCTTAATGCTCGGCCTTACAGCCCAGAGTATTCTGGAGAACTATTACAACAAGAAACGGATAAGAGCAAGCATGTTGCCAGTTGAAAGATTCTACTACTTTTATTTTTTAATTAAAGAGATATGTGTATTGAAATTATTATTTAATGAATATTCATCAAATAATTATTATTTAATAAATATTATTTAATGAATATCATTTAATGAATATCTATTGAATATATATGTATCAAGATTATTTAATGAATATTTGCTGATTTCTAAGTATTATGATAGCTGGTTGGTTCACATTATTCTTTTATATTTGTGATGCTGAGCTATACCACAGCTTCCATTATTATTTATTCATTTATTTTATTTTATTTTATTTTTTGTGGGTCTGGGGATGGAACACAGGGGCATTCGCCCTCCGAGATATACCCTCTGCCCTATTTTTTATTCTTTATTTTGAAACAGGGTCTCACTAAGTTGCAGAGGGCCTCACTAAGTAGCTGAGGCTGTCTGTGAACCGCAATCCTACGGTCTTAGCCTCCCAATTTCTGGGATTACAAGCGTGCGCCACCGGTTCCATTTTTAGTTTTATTTAGAAACAAATAGGGTCTCACTAGGTTGATGAACATTTCACTACTTGCTGAGGCTGCCGTTAAACCTGGGATCCTCCTGTCTGAGCCTCTCAAGTACTGGGACTACAGGCATACGCCATTATGCTCAGTTTCATTATCTTTTTATCTTGATATATCTGTGGAATAAGTTTTATTCTCTTTATTTTATAAATGAGAATAATTGTTTACTCATGGTCACAAAGGAAGCAAATAGGACATCTCTGGTTCAGGCTCAGGTTACCATGACAACAAGATGCTCTGCCCTACTTGATACTAACCTGCTCCCCAGAGCCCATCGTCAATGCCGTCCAAGCCTCTGTTCATCCATCTCATATTTAACTGAGCATCCACTATCTATTAAGGCAGATGCTTTGCATTCTATCCTACAGTTCATTTAACCCTAATGACAACTAGGAGAGATACATTTTATTTTCCTCATTTCACAGATAAAGATTTGGCTAAAAGAAGTTTTCTTCTTGCTTAGAAACATCATGATCCTTTACTAACCAGACCTCATTATTTTTTCACCTCAAATTTGTTTTACATTACAGTTCACCATTTAGGTAAAACCCTGTCCTTATATCTGTTCTTATAGCATGTTTATTTCCAGAGTTGGGTATTATTTAGGAAAACGGCAGAGGAAGTGGATTCTTTTGTTTTCCTAAGGAATTATGCCCTGGGTGATATTTACCAATTCTATCATATCTTCCTCTTTCAGTAATTGCCTTTCCCATTTCTCTCATGTGGCTTAGGAAGTAAAAGTCACTTCTTATATTCTCTGCATTCCCAGGGTCTGGCACATTACTGGGGGACTTGAGTGCTACCTAATATATGGATGGACTTTTGCTACTTAAAAATCGCCAAAGCCGGGCGTGGTGGCGCACACTTGTAATCCCCGCGCTTGGGAGGCAGAGACAGGAGGATCACATAGGTTCGAAGCCAGCTGTGCTGGCTTAAGAGACCCTGTTTCCAAATAAAAATCTAAAAAATAGGTCTCGGAGTGTAGCTCGGAGGTAGAAGGGCTTCCAGGAAATCCAGTACCACCAAAAAAAAAAAAAAAAAATGCTAGAAAAGGTAAAGGAATAGATGTCTTTGGAACACTTGAGCGAAGGGTCTTTTGTCTATTTCGTATCTGTAGAAGAGAGGTACCTGGAGTTTAAATGAGTGATTCAAGCTATCATGCCAGCAGAATAATAGAAGCTCAATGCAGATAAATGGAGGCTGGTGTCTAGGCTGATTTTAAGAGAGTGGTCCTAGGAACCCAAAGATAAAGGGGCATCTTGCAAAGGCAGCTTACTTTGGGCATTTATTGGAAACATTCCTGAGGGAATTACAGAGACTGTGGCTCTCCTTTCCTCCCTGGAAGCAAGAGCACAGGAGAGCATAACAATGGTGACTATATGCAGGCTGAGCTTTATGTTTCTCTTTCTCTCTGGGTAGTTCATCCATTTTGTGTGCTGTAAATGCAAGCTGGTGTCTCTGTTTGATGAGGAGAGACGGTGAAAAGGATTGGGGAATGCCTTTTGGTACTCTGTCAAAATAAGTATGCCAGCCAGGAAGAAATTTCCTGGGAGAGAGAAAGAATAAGATGGAAATCAAGGGATATTGCAATAGAAATGCAAAATAGAAGAAAATAGAAAGTTCTAGAGCATACATAATATAATTTTAGACTTTGTAATTCTGAGCATGCTAACTATAAACAGCAGAAAAACTCTAGAGAAAAACAACCCCCCCCCCCAAAAGGCAATTCACTAGTTGGAAGGGGCAAATTTAATTGAATGGGGAAAGTTTAAAGGCAAAGTTACTCTGATTTTAGACTGTAAACCCTCTGCAGGTGAAAACCTTGATGCATACAGCTTCCTGTCTCCAGCAGCTGGCTTGAAGCCTACAGATTAGTGAGTGTCAGCAGATTTTAATATCCTATAGGACTACCGAAATCTACTGATGCTCAACTCCTTTATATAAAATGACTTGGTATGGTATATAGTTTATGAACTTTTCCTTTTTTTGAATTGTCTCTAACCTACTTAAGATATTGAATACAATGTAAATAGTTGTTAACACTATATTGTTTAGGGAATAGTAAGGAGAGAAACAAAAATCTGAATATATTCACTACAGACAGATTTTTTTCCTCAAGTATTTCAAACCATAGTTGGCTGAATCCAGAGATACCAAATCTGTGAACACAGAGGCCTGACTATAATAGCTTCCCTACTGGAAAATAAAGAAAGATGTAAATAATAATTTGCTGTAATGTGGATGGAACTGGAAATCATTGTGCTAAGTGAAATAAACCAGGCACAGAACGATAAATATTATATGATTTCACTTAGATGGAATATAATAAAGTTGATTTCACAGGAGCATAGAAAGGTAAGGTGGTTACCAGAGTCTAGGAAGAGTAGGAGGGAAAGAAGCATAGAATAGGATGATCTCTGGATATCTGGATATTCTAAGTTCTGGTAAAGACTAAGTTCTGATGTGTTGCAGTACAGTAAGGCGACTAGAGATAACTGTAATGCACTGTTTCAAAAAGCTAGAAAAAATAATTTTGAATGTTTGCACCATATAAAAATTGATAAATATTTGAAGAGTCAGATATGTTTACCAAGATTTAAACATTACACAATGTTTAATTACACAATGTTTAATGAACATTTTAATAAACATTACACAATGTTTAATAATTGAAACATTATATGGGACCCCATAAGTAAATACATTTAAAAATTTTTAACATGTTGTCACAATACATTTAACTATAAAATAAGAATAATTTATATACATCTTTTTTATATTCACTCATAGTGTGAGCTATATTCAGATAACCCCATTCTGCCTAAATGCATAGTATTGTAGCCAGTATCTGGCACATTGGGATGAACTGAATCGGGTGGAGCCAGTGACCTTCCTTTCCAGGACACAGAGAGACTGTGCCTCCCTGGGTTTACTAGATCTCTAGTAAAGAGGATCTGGTAAAGAGGAACAAGGGATTGTAGCCATGGCGCATGGAAAGAAGTGGCTCTGCAATGAGTCCTACTAAGCGGAAACGAATCCTCAGGGTGTGGTAATCCTGTGTCTGTGTGAAGTATTGAGTGAAAAAGAGAACATTTAAAATTCATCAAATTAGAACTGAGACTCTTTCCATAACAAACCTGAAGTGTATTTCTTCTTTTCAATTCCAAAGGAATTTTTTAATTTTATTTTTATTTTTTATTGGTGCATTGTAGTCATACATCTTGATGAGATAAAAGATGGTAGAGTCATACATGCACACACCCCTGATTTAGCTCTTAAGTTTTTCCTCATTTCCTCCCTCCCTCCTTCTCAGGTTTGGCTTAGTAGCCGAAGTATGACTTTGATATGTTTGTGAATGCATATCCTGTACATTAGGGTATTTCCCTCTTTACCCTTCCATTCCCCTCATTTAGGTTGCCTTATTTGAAGTGTATTTCTTTTTTTTATTTTTTTATTTTTTTTATTTGGTGGTACTGGGGTTCCTGGAAGCCCTTCTACCTCCGGGCTACACTCCCAGACCTATTTTTACTTTTGTATTTGGAAACAGGGTCTCCTAAGCCAGCGCGGCTGGCTTCGAACCTGCGCGATCCTCCTGTCTCTGCCTCCCAAGCGCAGGGATTACAAGCGTGCGCCACCACGCCCGGCTGAAGTGTATTTCTAATGGATGGTTAATACATTGTGTGTGTGTGTGTGTGTGTGTGTGTGTGTGTGTGTGTGTGTGTGTGATACTGGAGATTGAACCCATAGACATTCTACTTTGAAACCCTTTTTCTTTTTTTACATATTTTTTATTTTTATGGTTTTTGTTTTCATACTTTTATATTTTTGTTTATATTTTTTTAATTTTTTATGTTTTTGTTTTTCTAGGTTGTTGAGAACCTTGCTACATTGTTGAGGCTGGCCTTGAACTTACAATTGGATTCTTCTGCGAATGTATACCAAGTACTGGAATTACAGGCTTGTGCCACCACACTTGGCCATTTTTTACACATAAACCCTTTTGAAGGGTTTTAACCTCTCCCTGGGGGGAAAAAAATGTATATGAGTGAAAATTAACACATCATTTCATGAAAATATTCAAGTCCTCTAAAATCCATCCATGAGCGCATAGATCCCACAGGAATGAGGTTAACAAGCCTTGTTCCAGTAGCTTTTACATCTTGAGTTAAAAGCTAAGTGACTTGGAAGGGAAGCAATTTACATTTGTGGCCTTATTTCTAATTTAAAGTTGTGAATAAATAACGATGAGAATTTAATGATATTAATATTATAGAATTTAACTTTTAAATCTAGAGAAGGATTTAAAAAGTTTTCACTGATTCTAATCTCAACAACTTGTAAGGGAAGAGGGAGGAAGAGGGTTAGTATCAGAAGTGCAACACACCAGGTGCTGATATTTAATTACAACCAATGAAAATTCATTAAAAATTTTGAAAGTTAACGCTGGGCATGGTGGTGCAACGCTTGCAATTTCTACGCTTGGGAGGCAGAGACAGGAGGATCACGCAGGTTCGAAGCCAGCCACGCTCGCTTAAGAGACCCTGTTTCCAAATAAAACCTATAAAATAGGTCTATGAGTGTAGCCCGGAGGTAGACGGGCTTCCAGGAACCCCAGTACCACCAAAAAAAAAAAAAAAAAAAAAATATATATATATATATATATATGTGTGTGTGTGTGTGTGTGTGTGTGTGTGTGTTTTGAAAGTTATTTATAACATGGAGACAAACTTTTTCTGAACTTTTACGTGATATGTTTGAGATTTATGTTAAGCTAGACAGTTAAAATATATTGCCTCGCAGACAAGTATGGTGATGAAACAGGAGAATTGCTGTTCAAGGCCAGTATTAACAATATAGCATATATAAAATTAAATTTTAAATGTAAAATCTTCTACCAAGCCAGGCATGATGGTGGATACCTGTAAACCCTGTACTTGGGCAGCTGAGACAGGAGAATCTGGGGTTGGAGAGAATCCTCAGCAACCTAGTGAGACCTTTTTAAAGATTTTTTAAAACAAAAGATCAAATTGGTTGAGGGTAAAGCAAAATAAATCTGACAGAAAAGTTGAAGCTCACATAAATAATACCTCTAGGAATGTCTGACAGTCTGCAATGAGTGACAGTGAAGAAATGAAGGGACACCCACCTGATGAGGAGTGAGAAGGAAACAGAAAATTAGGTAAAAATTTGCACTGATCGGACAAACAGAGACAGAGAGACGCTTTGCCTGCTTCTCCTAGAAAGTTAATTTTCTGCACACACACTAATAAATGGAAAGAACAGGGGCACAACAGGAGCCTCAGAATCTGCACAGAAGGCATCAGTCAAAGCAGGAAAAACTAAAATGTCCTCTTACCCTTGGCAAATTTTAGATTCCTTGAAATATGAGCTTCAAGCCCATTGACACTAATGGGAATTATATGGGCCTCTGGAGGAACGGCATCACCCAGTTATGAGCGTTGCATAGCTAAGCATCATGAATCATACTGGAAATGTTCCCAGGAGCCAAGTCCACGCCCAAATCATGGGAACTCCCAAGGAGTGGATGAATTCTCACTGTCAGGAAAAATGAGAGAACCATGGAAAACATTTGCATGTGCTATTTCAGACTGTAAGCCTCTGACATATAAAGAAAGCCCAGATAGTTTTTCCCTACTCTTGAGTACATTTTCTAACAATATCAAAGAAGGCAGGCATTTTAACTTATGGCCAGAGAACACGGCCTGAGGGGTAGGAGAATAGACCCAGTCCCCCTGGGCTGGTGTAATATATACTAACAAATGGACAAAATTAAACTGTCTGCACCAAAAGCAGATATCAAAAATTATATTATAAAAATTATATAATGTCAAAATTACATTCCAGTTTCTTTGGTTTATAAGCAATAGATACTTTGCTTCATCTTAAAATGTTAACATCTCTCAAAAAGATATTTCCAGTTTTATCCAATCATTTGCATCTTCCTGGAGTTTATGTGTAATATCCTTTCCTGAAATTATCTCTTCATTGATCTGACTAGATAAATACTATGACAGGAGAAAGAAAGTCTTTGTAGGAAAGGTGAAGAGAAACTATCAACAATTGCTCATCCTGATCATGAAAGATCAAGAAATAATAAAGAGTAATGATTTAAAAAAAAAAAAAAACAAAAAAAAAACCTCAGCTGGGTGTGTGACACATGCTTGTAATCCCTGTGCTTGGGAGGCTGAGACAGGAGGATCACTCAGGTTCGAAGCCAGCCTCCGCTGGCTTAGGAGACCCTGTTTACAAATAAAAAATATAAAATAAGTCTGGGAATGTAGCCCGGAGGTAGAAGCCCTTGGGTTCCATCCCCAGTACTACACACACACACAAACACACAAAAAAAAAAAAAAAAAAACCCTCAAAGCTGGGCATGGTGACACATGCTTGTAATTCCAACATTTGGGAGGCTGAGACAGGAGGATCACAATTCTCAGACAGCCTCCGCTACTTAGTGAGGCCCTTTGCAACTCAGTGAGACGCTGTTTCAAAATAAAAAGTAGGGTTGGGGGTAGAGCTTGAAGGTAGAATGCTTCTGGGTTCTATTCCCCACTACCAGAAGAAGAAGAAGAAGAAGAAGAAGAAGAAGGAGAAGGAGAAGGAGAAGGAGAAGGAGAAGGAGAAGGAGAAGGAGAAGGAGAAGGAGAAGGAGAAGGAGAAGGAGAAGAAGAAGAAGAAGAAGAAGAAGAAGAAGAAGAAGAAGAAGAAGAAGAAGAAGAAGAAAAAGAAGAAGGAGGAAGAGGAGGAGGAGGAGGAGGAGGAGGAGGAGGAGGAGAAAAAATCCAACAACCAAAGTGACATTGAGAGCATGAATGACCCTGTAATTATTAAAGAAATTAAAATTTAAATGTAAAGTCTTCTAAAAAACGTCAGGCATTGTGGTAGATTCCTATAAACCCAGTACTTGGGAGGCTGAGACAGGAGAATTCTGGATTGGAGGACAACCTCAACAATGTAGTGAGACTCTCAATAACCTAGCAAGATCATGTTTCAAAATAACAAAAATAAAAAGGGCTGGGGTGGCTGAGGTGTGGGTTGCAGATAAGAATGCCCTTGGGCCAGGTGTGGTGGTGCACGCTTGTAATCCCAGCATTCCAGAGGTTGAGAGTGGAGGATCGAGGTTCGTGGACAGCCTCAGCTACTTAGTGAGATCCTCTGCAACTCAGTGAAACCCGGTTTCAAAATAAAAGAATAAAAAAATTAGGGCAGGGGGTGTAGCTCGGAGGTCGAATGCCCCTGGGTTTCATCCCCAGACCCGCAAAAAAAAAAAAAAAAAAAAAAAAGAATGCTCTTGGGTTCAATCCCCAATATCCCAAGCCCCAAAACAAAAACTCCTGAAGAGAAATTTGCAAGCCCAGATAACATCATTAAATAATTTTATTAAACAAAGAAGAATTAGCACCAATTCATACAGTCTTTTTCACAAATAAAAAAAGACAGAATAATCCCCATCTAACTTTGTGAGGCTAATATTAGGTTGATTCTAAAACATACTGAGAAAAGAAAACAAGAAGAAGAAAAAAGAAAGCTACAGATTAATGTCTCTCGTGCACTTACATTAAAAATTCTCGAATAAATATTTGCTAATCAAATCACATGAAAATAATTATATAAAAGACCAGGCAGGATTTATTCCAGGCATGCAAGGCTGATCCAAAAATCAGTTAATGTAATCTACCATGTTAGTAAGCTAAAAAGAAACTAGATAATCATATTAATTGATGCAGAAGAAGCATTTGACAAAATTCAACAGTGGTTCATGATTTTAAAAAACTCAGAAAAGTAAGAATAGAGGAGAACTTCTTCATGTGAGAACAAAAGAATATACAAACCCCCCGCAATTAATATCATACTTAACAGTGAAAGATTGAACGCTTTCTCCCTATTGTTAGGAAGAAGGCAAGCATGACTGCTCTTATCACTCTTGTCCTACAATATTGGAAGTTCTAGATCAAAATGGAGAAGGATCCAGCTTGGGAAGGAAGAAACCAAACTCTTGCTATTTGTGAATAAATATATCTATGTAGAAAATTCCAAGAAATAAACAAAACAGGGCATAGAATCAGTGAATTCAGCAAGGGTATAAGATAGGTCAACTTTAAATAATATATAAATATCATTTCTATAAACTAATGAAGGACATACTGAAATTAAAACATAATCTCATTTACAATTGCCCTAAAATAAAATATTTCAGTATAAAGATAACAATGCATACACAGAATATAAATTCAAAAATTATAAAATGCTGATAAAAGAAATCAGAAACCTAGATAAATTGACACTCATACAACGTTCATGAATTGAAAGATTAACATAGAAAGATAACTTATTTTTAAATTGATCTATAGATTGGATGAAATTCCTATCAAATTTCAAGTTTTATTTTGTAGATGTTCACAAATTCTAACAGTTTTATATGAAAGCACTGAAGCTACACTAGACCAATTTTGAAAAAGGAGAATAAAATGGCTGTACAAAGTAGATGGGTTATGTTTTACATTTAGTATGTGATTTGTTTTGAGTTAATGTTTGTATAATGTGTGAGGTTCAGTTTCAATCCTTTTTTTCTTTTGTATTAGCTGCTTGTGGTGCACACAGCTATACTTCCAGTACCTGGGAGTCCGAGACAGGAGAATTGCAGGTTTAAGGCCAGTCTCAACAATGTAGAGAGATCCTGGCTCAACACTATATATATATAGTCTGTGAGGGTGTTACTCAGAGGAAGAATGTCCCAGGGCTCAATCCCCAACAACAAAAAATGATGGAGAAAATTACAAACAACCCTCTCCATCTTAATGTGAAGACCTAGGGCTAAAACCAGTAAGAAACCTGTTGAAAGATGAAGAGTTGGTTTTAGACAGAAACAAAAGTAGGTCCAGAGTTTCCTACTGCCATATGTGGGATGATGCCACAAAAACAAACAAACAAACAAAAAGATAAAAGTCTATAGAGAGAGCTGGGGGATACTCATTGGTAGAGTGCTGGAGGTTAGATAAGGACGAGAGAGAGAGAGAGAGAGAGAGATAAATGAATGAAAATATCTTCCAACATTGTTATTCTTTTACTTCATAAACTCTCTCATGAAACAGCATAATTTCTAATTCCACTGAGAGCCACAGTAGGAGTCGCAGAACTCCTCTGTAACTTCATTTAACCTTTCTAACCAAGGAAATCTTTCCCACCTATGTATTATCTAGCAGAGCATTTTCCAAAGTGTTTCTTGCTGACTTTTGCTCAGCAAGAACATTATTCTTAAAAGGGAAACTTGTACAAAATATTCTATTATTAATGCAGATTTAATGTATAAGGTCACATGAAGAGTGTTACAAATCATAAATACTGGGTCATTAAACATATGTGATAGTCTAGTTTGAAAAATGTAAGAAATTAAAGTGGGACTTCTCAAGTGACTTTTTTTCCTGAAAAGGTCAGCTATAAAAAAAAAAAAGGTGGAGGAAGATTTCTTATTCCCCAGATCACCAAAATAACATCATTTATTTGCCCTGATGCCCATGTGTGAAATTTTATGATGTCACCACCAAGCATAATAAACATAGTTAGAAAGCAATAAACAGAAATGAACCAATAAAAATGATACAGACACTAATAACATAATTGCATTTTTTGACCTTTTCCAAATATATATTTTAATTTCTTTTTAGGCTACTTACTTAAGAATGGGTGGTAAAATGACTCACTGGATATATATAACAGATGAATATATATATGTATATAACAGATATCTTTAGAATGTAATTTTTACATAAAATAAATGGTCTACTACTTCCATAAAGCTTTCAATGTCTTTGATGAATGTTTTTCATTGTATATATCTAATTGCTCTCCTCATGTATCTACTTTTTCTTTTTTGTAGCACTACAGATTTATCCCTCGAGTGTTCTACATCTGAGTTACACTCCCAGCCCTATTTTATTTTATTATTTTATTTACAAACAGGGTATTACTAAGTTATTGCATGCTT
Source organism: Muscardinus avellanarius (assembly GCF_963383645.1). NCBI lineage: Eukaryota > Metazoa > Chordata > Mammalia > Rodentia > Gliridae > Muscardinus > Muscardinus avellanarius. The sequence continues at coordinate 48,116,209 of NC_137803.1, read as the reverse complement.
TCTCCAACCTGCAATATTCCTGTCTCAGTATTCCACAAACTGGGATTGCAGGTGTATGCCATTGTACACAGCTTCATATATTAAGAAGAAGAAAGATAAGGAGAGAAAGAAGAGGAGGATAAAAAAGTATGTAATGAAATCCTGTTTTTAAATCTGAAAAGCCCTTTATTTTCACTGACTAATGTTGTAAATGGCTTGGGCATAAGTTAAAGTGGTATCTAAGACAATGTTTTCATTTTAATATAAAGTCTGGATATTTGCAGATGAAATAATTTGATAATGGGTTTATGAGAAGGACCTGGGAGCTTTTTTGCACACCACAGATCATGTTTGTTTTTATAGAACAGACAATATAACTCATGTTTCTGAGTCTTCAGATCATCACATTTGAATTGGAAGGAACCTCTGGGATGACCCCAGCAGGCTCAGCCATGACTGACTTCTTGGATCCCTTTACCAGGTCCTAAGACTTGAGAGCAGTGTCCATCCAAATGACTGTTTTGCTCTCCCTGTTTCCATCCGACTCATTCATGACCTTTTCCCTGGCTCTAGTTTGTGCCCGATGATCAAAGAATTATTGCTGTTCTAAGAGATGCTAATGTCCATTTCTGCACTTTACTTCATGGAGGCAACACTTTAGGGAGAGAAGATGTACTTTCGGGGTCATTTTATCCCAGACTTTGTAGGCAGGGAAAGAGAAATAAGTTAAAAACAATGAGGAAGTCTTTTTCATGGTCATGATGGACATTGGATTTCTGCAGAGATTTTTTTAAGGCACATGAAGGAATTTTCTTGAATGTCCCATGGACTAGGAAGAGAAAGCAAAAGAAATAAATTTTACCTAGTCATGAAAAGGACTTTGAGAAATGCTGGTAGGTTGAGGCCATAAAAGAGAGAGCCAGCCAAACATTCTCCACCTTTGATAGATTTTGATCAGGCAGTCTTTAGGAGCAAAAATATGAACAGCTGAGTTCTGAGTTTCGCTTTTTTGTTAATTTTCTTTTGAGTGCTTCAAGTCTTTCCTGAAATTCTCAAACTCAACCCCAGTATCAGTAGGGCAAAGGAGAATGAAAGTGAGTCTTTGCAGATGGCCCAAAGCATCAAAGAGAAAGGAATGTGCTGCAGGGCACAGTCAGGAGACAGCATGAGGAAATGCAAGACATCTGGGTGGCAGTCTGCAGGGAGAGGTGACGAGACATGCCCAGTTTGCACTAAGTGAACCCTTAGAATATTTAAAAATTCTTACAAGGGACCAAGCATCATGGCTCACACCTGTAACCCCAGAACTTGGAAGGATGAGAAAGGAGGGTTGCATGTTCAAGACCAGCCTGAGCAAGTTATTGAGACTCAACAACCTTGTGAGACCCTGTTTTTTTTAAAAAGATGATGGGGGTGTAGATCAGAGGCAGAATGCCCCTGAGTATAATCCCCAGTACCTCCCCCCATGTTTTTACAGGAGGCCATAGAATTTCTTCACTGCTAAGGATTAGGAATGTGTTATTTTACTTGAGGATTTTAAAAGATAAAATAATCTAGGAGACAGGAAAATTTGATGACACTTAGTGTTTTTAAATTATGGATTTCTGGTGCTAACCTGGAAAAGTTCAGGTTATCAGCATCATTTTAACAATGTCACAAAGCCAAATGAGTACAGAAAAAAAGAGGTGAAATAAAAGCTTGAGATTCTTTTGTCTGAACGTTCTGGTCTCTATTTTTATAGAATGATCTTTCTTTTCTTGCCGGCCTGATTACTTCTCCCAGGTACTATGAGTGCCTCATACAGAGAATAGGGACATTCCATTAGGAGACCATATAGCACAGAATTTTCTTTGGCTGAAGGAGCAGGGGCTTCTTTGAAGTTGAACAGACTTCATAGTCAGCAATTTCAGAATTATATTAGAAGATAATTTCTTGCTGACTAAACAAATCACTATACAATATAAGTCAAACGCCTTCTCTGGGATTAAAGCAGCTCTGGCTGCTCTAAATATAAAAAGAGAACATGACCTTTCAACACTGACCAATACAATGGATGAACAGCTCTGTGCAGCATCTGCAGTTTGCAGACAAGGAGCTGGCACGGCTCCACTGCACGCCATGAATCTCAAGAAACACAAGGATCTTTCTTCAGTTGTTTCTGTGGCTATCAGAGTAAACAGGTCAGATGAATTATTGATGACATTTGGATCAGCAACGTGCCACTGGAATGACAAGTGATAAGCGCAGTACAGCTGGCATGTTCTGCCTTCCCCAAGGCTCCTCAGCATTTCCCCCCACTTTGCATTACAGTATTCTCCATCTCAAAGGTGTTTTCCCCTACAGTGTCCTCACACATTTTTTTTTAACATCCATTAATTCTATCCTATCTCATAAGATTGGTCTGTAGGATCAGCTATCCTTGGAAGCCTTTCCCTAATAATCAAACACACAATAATTCTCAAGTTTCTTAGCACCAGCTTCTAGAATTTCTATTATTGATAGCATTACAAATGACCTAAAACCTACAAAGTTTTCAGTATACTTTCTGGAATGTACTAGATACCTCTCCCTGATCCTCAACCCCAAATATCACTGAATCAAATACCAATGCCTTGATAAATGTGTTAGCTCCCTCCTTGTCTCATTTTCCTTTTGTAATTTGCATGACTACCACACCCATGTGTGGTGACAAATTAAGAATCATGTCTTGGAAAGCCATGGTGGTGCATACCTAAAATCCCAGTACTTGGGAGGCTGAGACAAAAGGATGAGAGGTTTAAAGCCAGCACATGGTAACATAGGGAGGCCATGTTTTAAATAAAATAAAAGTGACTTGGGGGTGTAGCTTAAAGATAGAAAATTCCTGAGGTTCAATCCTCTCTCTCTCTCTCTCTCTCTCTCTCTCTCTCTCTCTCTCTCTCTCTCTCTCTCTCTCTCTCCCTCTCACTGTGGTTTATAGCTTCCTTTTTTTGTAACCTACCACAGTGCCATGAACACCACAGCTTCCACTTCCACTGTGCCACTGATTTCAAAGAAAAGTTGGACTAAACATTGCCATAAAAGATGCTTTTCTTAATATGATGCCATTCAAGAGTTTGAGGAATATGAAGGCCGGGCATGGTGGCACATGCCTGTAATCCCAGCATTTGGAAGTCGGAGGCCGCCGGAGGATTGTGGTTCACAGACAGCCTCAGTTACTTAGGGAGGCCCTTCACAACTCAGTGAGACTCTGTTTCAAAAAATAAAAAGATAAAAATAGGAGCAAGGTGTGTAGTTCGTAAGTAGAATGCACCTGGGTTTCATCCCCAGTACTGCAAAAAAAAAGAAAGATGAAGAATATGAAACTCAGCATTCACTGTGGACTATGCCGTGAGCAGAAGTGTTCTATGCCAAATACACACTATTTCCAATGTGTATTCCAATTTCAGGCATAGTTCACTGATGTTTCTTTATCTTTAGGCTTTCATGCTTGGCCTCTTGGATATAATTTCAGAAGTAATATATACATACATGTGTATATTCATATATAGTGGTTTATGGTATATGTTAAATACATATAATTAAATAGCTATATAATGCATACTAAATAAATTATCATTTATATTACAAGTTCCAGAATAACAGAACTATTGCAATGTTAGACCTCCTCTGTCTTGACAAGGGCCTGCTTAAGACTCTCCTCTTAGGGGTTCTAGGGTCCCAAGTGTATCCTTTTAGTTAAAGGTTAAGATTCACTAGCATGAATAGGTGTCAGAAATTCTACCATGCACGGGTTTCTACCATTAAGCTGAATGATAAGTCCTTGAAAATGTGTGACTACAAAAATCACACAGGAAGAGGTGTTTCTGTTTAATAGCATTGAGTCCCTATTATAGACTCCCAATTTGAACTAAATATTTTATGGAATAGTTTAGAGAATATAATGAACGCAGAACTTAAGACACTGCTGCAGTATCTTTTATGGAGTAATGACATCCTTGTTGCACCTTTAAGAAACTAATTTTAAGCTGAGTGTTGTGGGGCATACCTCAAGTAATGCCAACACCTGAGAGGGCCAGACAGGAGGATCACAAGTTTAATACCAACCTCAGCAACTTAGCATGACTTTCAGAAACCTGAAAAGACTCTCTTTCAAAACAAAAAAGTAAAAGTTCTGGGGGTGTACCTTGGAGGTAGAATGCCCCTGGATTAGATCTCCAATACCACAAACAACAAAATGAAAGAAGCTAATTTTAGTTATAAATAGTCCTACATGCACACGGGCTTAATGAAGCAAATCAAAGGAAGCAATTCAAATAATGCTTTATACATAGTGAACTTATCAATACCAATCTCAGTCATATGTGAGCATGGGGGAGGGAGGAGCAGGATGGAATCTGGAGGAAAACACACCAAGCACTGTGTGCGTATGTGGTTCTATTATTCTGAACCTCATTTTGATGTAAAGCTACAATATACCAATAAAAGTATATGAAAAATATGTAATGTTAAGTATATAATTGATTTTTCAGAGATTTACATCATTTACACCAAAAAAAAGCAATGCACCCAAATATTATAAAATTTGTTGGTCTTGTTCCATAATTTTTCAGATAATGAAGCCTCTCTATACAATATTTACATTAAAAAACAGAGTACTCAGCTGAAGAACTATTATAAAGTCAGATAGCCTCCAGTATAAATATCAGATGATAGGACTTCTTGATATAATTTTTATTTTTTCAGCCTCCGACAGCAATTCAGAAAACCATTTTTCCCAATAAGTGGTTCCTCAAGTGTACAGCTCTCTGTCCTCAGATAAAAGTATTTGCTTGTCTGATTGTTGATCCTCAGCAATGCTTTCCCTCCAAGAAAGTACTTACCAAAGCTGTGAACAGGATCTGATGCTTTGGTATTTGGTGTAGCATTTTAAACCTACTCCCTGCTGCATTCTGCAGATTTTGGTCTGTAGAGGCACATTTGTTGATACACAAATAATGACACTGCACAACTGCTTTTCTGGAGAATATAGCCCATAATAGAATTTCCTAAATTCATATTTTTAGTTGTTTTCTACAAACACATACAGATTCACTTTATTATACTCTATTAACTACCCCCTACTATGCCTTCCAGCACTTACAAAACTGCTTAGAAAAAGAAAAAGTGCATCCACACATGCATACTCTCAGCATACTGGGAAGTTTCCAAATATATAACACTTAGGATTTTTAAGTACACCTTTTAAAACAACCAAAATGTGGTGAAATAGTCTTTGAAATGCAACATGGCAGATGGGCTGAGAACTTTACCAGCTTGATGGATGGGTTCTTTATTTATTCCTCTGTGAATGGCTGCTGATCATAATCACTTTTATAGCTCCACTGCAACAAAAAGGATTATTTCTTTTGTCCTGGAATGTCAGGATGAGAATATTTGTTCAGAGGATGAAGGGGACCAAATTAGACCAGCTACTGGGGTATAATAAATTCACAGCAATCACAAACCAATGTTCTGTAATTCTTAAGACACTATCAACTTTGAGTGTTCTGATCCTCTCATAGTTAGCTCGCTTGTCCTTTTGTCCTTATTGAATTAACTGCCTTTTCTTTTACATTGTCTCCTGAGGGAACCTCATTTTAAATCTTTTCAGTTTAATTCCATTAATTGGCATATTGTCTGGTCTCATGTTCTCCTCCTGGGTCTTGAACTTCTGTTCCCCTTAGTTTTTAAACTCCTTAGCTATATTTTGCAGGTTTGAATGACAACTTGCTCCATCTGTAGACAAAGCATGTGCATTCTTATCTTCTACTTCCAGGCTAATGTTTAACAATGAACTCACAATCCTGCCAGTTTATCAGCCCATTAAGTAAAACCAAGTACAGAGTTCCTTGATTTTAAAGCCATCAGACTGAAATCCAGGGAAATTGGCTCACTAATTTGAACATAATTTAAGAGCTAATGATTCTATATTATAGCCAGTGGACCCAAAATAGATATATTTGTCTTTTCAGGTCCTCTTGCCTAAAACTGAAGCAGATATGGGCCATACTACCTTGGGTTTATATTTAATCTTTATTGAATCTTCATTGGTTATTAGCTAGGTAAACATGGGAAGGTTACAGACATATCTAATCCTTAAATTTTCTTCTCTAAAATGAAGTAATAATAAAAATCCACCCCCAACCATAAAGTTGTAATGAATACTTAATAGGATCATGCTTATATTCTATAAATATGTGCTTAATATCTGACACGTGGCAAATAATCAATGTTAGCTCTTATTATAATCACTATTAAAATACCATCCCACCTCTAAGATGTTGATATTCTCTCCACAGAGCACATTTAAGTATTAGTTTCCAAATCCTAAAGATGCAGATAAAGACTGTCATATCAGAAGTAGGCTCCCTACAACACTTAAATTATTCTATCACCATTCTTTTTGCAGTCGGCATTTTTACAACTTTAATACAAAACTCCTGACCACCACAACTTAGATTTTTTTTTTTGCTTACAGTTCTGGAGATTTCAGAGGTTCAGTCCATGTTAGACCTGGTAAAGTCTGCGGAGCTCAGAGCATTGCAGTGGGAGGCAGAAATAGATGGCAGGCAAAGGCTTTGCTCTAATGTCATGGAGGCCAGAAGCAAGAGAGTGAGTAAGGGAAAGAGGAGAGGGACTATATATAATCCCAAGGCCATGGCCTCAAGGACACCTTCTCAGCAAGCAAGATATGCCTCCAACATGGCTGCCTTGTCTCTGTGAGGTCTAGAGGGACCTTATAAATTGAGATCATAATAGCATTGTAATTACTCATTGCTTTAATTAAACTACAAGTCATTTAAATAAGAGATCATACCTGGCATCAGCACAATGCCTTTTTTTCACAGAAATGGTAGCACATCCATCTCTTATCAACAGTAAGAATATGAAAAATCAGGTTTTGTTCCTAACTTGTTTTTAGAAGAAGGTAAAAATTAGAAGCAGATGGCAGGTTGTAATAAGAAAATGAAAGCAGGGTTATGGAACCAATTAGGGGGAGAACTTTAGGAAAAGAAGAGCAAAGATGAATTGATCTTTAGGCCAGTCTTGAGTATCCGTAAATCATAAAAGGAGTAATTAAGTGATCAACACAGATCATAATATCCATTTTCACAAAGTTCCACTTAATAATTAAAAGAATTCTATTGCATTCAATTAGCAAATACTTTCAAAAAGGGTTTGGAACATAATTTAATACATAATTTAAATGACAATTAACCCATGAAAGAGATGGATATCTAGCCCAGAGAAAATTGTCAGCATTTTACTGACAACATATTAAAACAAAATGCAAAGCTTCATTTCACCACTTGGACTATAAAAATGGTTCTAAAAGACAGTGCCCTTAAGGATATTAAGTCTTAAAGAGATTTTAAAATTATCAGAAAGGACATCAAGCTCACTTCAAATTCTAGGGAATCTCTGGTGGTGACACAGGACAACCCTGGATCAATAGGACTTTTAATCTAACCAACTGTATTGAGTGTGGTTGTACACGCGTGTAATCCCAGTACTCGAGAGGCTGAGAGAGAAAGATCACAGACTTGAGCCCAGCCTCAAAAGCCCAGCAGTCCCCAACAACTTGATGAGATCCTGTTTCAAAATAAAAATAAAACAGGGCTATGATTGTAGCTCAGAGATAGAATGTCCTTGGATTCAATCCTAAATATCACAAATGAACAAAATGCTATTGAAATGTTCCCTAAATTTGAAAATTTAGAGATGAGCTTACTCAAGTCTCTCACAAACAAGTAACCTAACTCATCAACATGGTTACTTTAAGAAGAAAAAAATAATGATTTTATAGAATTGTTTGGGGAAGAAAAATGACAGGACTAATGAAATCAGAAAGTAGGAGGCATTCCTCAATAGGCAAGGTACCATGATTTTATCCATGCTACTGCTCAAACATAGAGGACCATCTTACTGCTACAAATGTGGGGACCCTGTATGAATAATAATGACTGCCATAAACTCACTATCATGATTTAGAAAACTACTCAAAATACAAGTTTCAGAAATGCCACACCAGGATTGTTACTGTTAAAAATTAAAGCAATCTCAGTATTTTGGAGGTTGAGGTTGAAGGATCACAGTTTCAAGACTAGCCTCAGCAACTAATGAGGCCCTCAGCAAGGGAGTGAGATTCTGTTTCTCAAAAATAAAAATAAAATAGGGCTGGGTATATAGCCAGGTGATAGAATTGTCCTGGGATCAGTCCATAGCACAAAACAAACAACACAGAAGCAAAAACAAAAAACTAAGATTCTATTTAGCTTCATGTAACATAAACACAAATAGTATCCTGAGTAAGAAGAGATTAAGCCAGACATGGTGGTATATGTTTGTAATCCCAGTATTTGGGAGGCTGAGTCAGGAGAATTGCAGGTTTTTGGCCAGCCTCAGCTACTTAATGAGGCCCTCTGCAAATTACTGATAGCCCATTTCAAAAAAAAAAAAAAATAGGGCTGAGAGTGTAGTTCTAGGGTAGAATGCCCTAGAGTCCAATCTCCAGTACTCAAAAAAGGAAGAGATTATGTCTCACATAAGATGAGTAGGAGCAGAAAGTCTCGCCATTAATTGGCATGGTGGCTCCTAATGCTATAAGGACCAAGACTCCTGTTCTTTCCCTGCTTCTTCAACCTGAATAAGCAGCATTCATCCTTATGTTTGCAAGATGTCTGCTGCATCTTTTGCATCCCCTCCCTCCTCAGCTATGCAAAGAGTGGAGGGGCAAATTAAAGGACCAAACTGCGTATATGACACTCGTCTTTGCCGCCCTCCACTTATTATCTCCTAAACTTCTACGTGATTTTCTTGCTTCTTCTCTCTCCTCTTCTCACCTTAGAAAGTAGGCTGCATGGAGGCAAAAGAGTTCTTCGCTTTTATTCAGGATGTCTAGGTAATACTGGGTATACTGTTAGTGCTTAACAACTATGTGCATATGGATAGAAGAATGGATGAATTACCATGTCTAGGAATGTCGTAATTAGATCACATAAAGCCAACAAAAATGAGGCACTTTGAGATGCGGCGGAGCCTTGGTTAATAAGTACTGCCTCGAGTCTAAGTGATGTCATTTTTTTTCCAGGAGGTGGGTACTGTCCATCAGGATGCTCAAGGGGCTGCTGTCAGCTAGATGTCATATTAAACACCTGAAAATATGCCTTTAAATACTAATTTGGAAAATTATTTTAAGACATGAGACATTTTAAGATAATTCAACATCAAGTAGGTGCTTCTAAGGAGCATTTGTGATTATAAAACCTTAAAAAAAGAACTGTGCATTTGATTAGAAAGTTCCTCTGAACTTGACCTTGCCAAAAGGGCACATTTAGACCATCTGATAAATGCATTTGTATTTAAACTTTTTCTCTGAAAAAAAAAATCATTAGCAGCATAGGTTTCAAAGAATAAATCCAGTGCCTGAGAGAATTGCTGAGGTTTTATGACCAACAGTAAAAGCTGTCATCTGGTTTGTCAATTATACACAAACTGAAAGGTCTTCAAGGAGGTCTCCACACAGAGGAATTTAATGACTCACACAAAGTCTACATCAGAATATGTGTCAAGGAAGAGCTAATTAATAAGAGCCTAGTAAGGAAAGACTGACATTAATGTAAATTAATGACATTACAGAGTATAGCAACAATTTGCAATTGAGGATTTACATAATCAGTCATTATAGTTCCCTGTTGCCTCTCAGGGTCAATAATGTGCAGTTTTAAGACATGCTAATACATATTTACTCATTAATCTACAGTGCCTTCTAGGAGAGAGTCTGGGTCTCTAGTTGAATTAATTCATATTTAAATTATAATAGTAGATAATTGCTTCATAGATTGGAAGAAAAATACATAAACTCAAAGATGTAGATTAAATATAGGTCATTTATAAAAGTCCTTACACTTTTGATTTATGTGGTAAAGACAGCTAATGATCTACTAAAATATAATCATAATTAGAGGCTCAAATGAGGCAGAGTTGGAAATCTGTATTAGCTTCAGATCGCCTAGAAAGACCGGGAAAGTGTAGTTTTGGTGAGCATAGAGGAAAAAGGGGTGTGAAGTGGAAAGGATGGAATGGATTTGTTACCTTTTATTTGGTCATAAAAGCACAGCAGAGTCTCAAAGCCAAATACCTAGTGGTGGGAACAAATTATTTCAAGTCCTAAGTACACTCTATGACCCTTAAAAGTGAAAAATCACTTTTGATAATTCCATTTGACACTTTGAATAAGTAGTTTAACTTTTTTGACTTCTAATATATTACAAAAATGAATGCAAAATGAAGCTCCATACTTTGTTGTGGCCAATCACGTTGACCTACTATATACATATAAATTTGATATCCCTTAAAAATTTACTAGCCAGAGATACTTATCCTCACTTATTCCAAGACCAAATTTCCTGTGTGCCGTACAATATGTTTCCATAAATGTCTGGGGATATTCTGATGGCAAAATCCTTACAGTCCAACCTGGAATGTGAAAGAAACAGGTAATAGTGATGGCAGCCATCACTAAAATTACCCACACGGACATTAAAGGTTAAGTATGGCTTCTTACTGCTGATAATAGAGGCTGAACTCCTGCATTTAAGGTCCAAGTAAAACAGTTGACATTTATCCTAAAAGCTAAACAAAATATTTTCAGATTCCTAGATGGCTATATCCTTTTGTATGAATGACCTTTCGTCTTCCCTGAGGTTGTTTGGGCCAATGTGAGGAAATTTATCATGTCATAATTGAAATGCCTTTTGAACAGGCTGCAGGGCAAAGTTGTCACAGTATTTGGCTGAACAAACACTTCATTCAGGAATCAGTATTAACCCCTCATTTACATGGACACTGACTTCTCTCCTCAAATGACATTAATAGTCATTATAAATCTACATTTTACATGCTAACACTATACCAAAATATAACGCTAAGGGAAAACATTAAATGGGAATTGCTTTGGACAGTCAGTCTACATATATGGTCAGCATCATTCTATGTCCCTGCCAGTCAGGATATCATACTTCAAAGGTAGAACGGAGAGCACAGAAAACAATAATATATTTTTGCACAAGTTAAGAAAGCCTGATTGAACAGTGTGGTGGGGCACACCTATAATCCCAGTATTTGGGAATCTGAAACAGGAAGATTACAGGTTTGAAGACAGTCTTAGCAACATAGGGAGACCCTGTTTCCCAATAAAAAATAAAATGGGGCTGAGGGGTAGCCTGAAGGTAGATGCCCTTGGGTTCAATCTGCAGTACCAAAGCAACAACAACAAAAAATAGAATGATACATAAAAATTAAAGACGTATCACCTCAACTGACTAAAAATTATGTGATATGTTCTCATGTCTGAGAACTTCAAAGTCTAGGCCAGAAATTTTTGGAGGGACTAAGAAAATGGGGTAAAATTTATAATAATGAGTGACTCTTTGGAAAAAAACTGTATGTGTAACCAACAGAATTAGATAATTTAAATTAAAACACTGCTGCCCTGGGAATAAAGTTTCCAACACATGAATTTTGGGGAACACATTTGAAAAATACCAGTATCTATTGTTTGTATGGAGCTGCTTACAAGCCTTTTAGGAGTGGTTTCTTTTCAACAAAGCTAATTATAAATATTAGTCATTATTATAGAATAAGTACTGTCTTTGGGAAAGCTAGTAATAATCTAATGTCACAGTTATGAATTAAGCTCCACTTTCTTAAGATATGTATAACAATTATTCCCTAAAAGTGTGCTGCTGTTTACCTCATTGATTAAATAAATAGTAGTCTTGCCTCAAATGGTAAAGAAAAATAAAAATAAAAGCCTTTAATATCAGCCACTTGTGGTTCAGGAGGAAGTTGATTTATAGTTAAAAAGCTTCTCAGAAAACCAGGAAGTTGCAATAATATTTAAATCAATGTCATTCAGATGTCTTTGCAAGGCAAACAAAGCTCTATCAATTGAACAACCAAACCACTGTTCAAATTAATCAGTAGGAACTTGATAAATTCCACTGATGTAGAAAATTAGCACTTTGCATGTTTCCCAGCTTTTGATTTCATTTGGGTGTCTGGTCATGAATTATAACCACTCTTCTTGGACTCGAGCTATTTCACTTGAAATCCATTATTTCTAGCAGAATTATGAGTCTTGTTAGGGAAATGCCAGCTATTTCCATTTTGAGCATCTGCACTGCACTTCTATTATTAACATGGAGCTCATTTTAAAAAGGGAGAAGAATTAGATTTGTGTCTTTGGGGCAGTAGGAGGAGGGGTGGTGAGTGGCGCTTCAGTGAAACAAACAAGCTCACAAGGCTGCTTCCAATTGACACAGCTGTCATGTACATATCCATCCCTGCTGTATAGATCAGGGATCCTGGGCTTAAAGACCTTGTAGCCATATGTAAACAATGCAGTGCTGATGACAGGTTTACAGCGCTGGAGAAAACATGTGCAGCTGTTGCATTCCCTTCCTATGGTGAGATACAAATGTTCAGAAGGCAAATCACAGATGCTTAGGACTGGATTTTTCAAAGCTCACAGGTATAGTTCTGCTTTGGTGACGTGCCCATTGCGGGCACAGGGTTCAGGCTCCGACTGGGTCTCTCCTCTCTCCCTCTCTCTTCTCCTCCAGGTCAGCAAGATCATTTCCCCCAGTGGCCTCTCTTTTGCCGGGGATTATAGCCCCTGACCCACACCTCTGCATGCCACACGGGAAGAGGGCTGGCTGCAGATCAAAGAATCCCAGAGGCTGGTGACCTGGCTCGGATAGGCCGTTTGCTTCATCCCCTGCTAATTGCTTTTCTGTTTTTTTCTCAGTATTTTTTCCCAGTATTTAGCTCAGACTAATCACAAAGGAATCAAACAAGAAACTGAGTATTGTTTGGGCACTGGTTCACTTAATAAAAGTGAAATTGCCCATGGATGTGAGATGGAAAACAGTTAGGGTACACATGTCAATTTGGAGGAAACATTTGCTGTGGCTTTCAGTTCTCAAATTGAACTTTGCACAGTTTTCAGGCCAATACGTACTTGGTGTTGACCTCCGGATACCGATCTAGATTCTTCAAGTAAACAAAGTCTTTCACAGCCTGAATTATTCAGAGCCCCAAAGTATTTTATGCTTTCTAGTCATATTGTGTGTTAATGGACACAAACTCAATAACAAGGCTGGTTAAATAAGCTTTTCATTTTTGTTACATTTGACCCATGTTTTTTAAGAATCAATACGTAACATGTTAGGTTTTGTTTTGTTTTGTTTTTTGGTCCTAGGGTTGGAATCAAGGAGCATTCTACCTCCGAGCCACACCCCTAGCCCTATTTTTCATCCTTTATTTTGAAACCGGGTCTTACTGAAAGGGCCTCACTATGTAGCTGAGGCTGTCCTCGAACTGCAAACTCCTGTCTTGGTCTCCCATATGCTGGGATTACAAGCATGCACCACCACGCCCTGCTACATGTTAGGATTTTTGAGCTTTACTTTCATACTAAACCAATCTTATTTTTTGGTGGTACTTAGGGATTGAACCCAGGGCATTCTGTATCTGAATAACATACCCAGCTCTATTCTTTTTATTTTTTATTCTGATACAGGGTCTCACTAAGTTACTGAGGCTGGCTGTGAATCTGCAATCCTCCTGTCTCGGCCTCCTAAGTACTGGGATTACAAGCATACCCCACCGCAGCCAGATCCTCAATCAATTTAAATGTAGACATAACCACTTAGTAAATCTGAGTATATGGACAAATATTAAAGCTATCTAAGCCTAAAATTCCTTATTGAAAAATGGGGATAATAATAGTAACGTGTGTGTGTGTGTGTGTGTGTGTGTGTGTGTGTGTGTGTGTGAGTGACTAGGAATCGAACCCAAGAATATTCTACTAATCTAAATACCCACCCCACTTTTTGTGGTACTGGGGATTGAAAACAGGGGTGTTCTGTGTCCAAGCCATACCCCAGCCATATTTTATTTTATTATTTTTAATTTTGAAAGTCTTGCTAAGTTGTAGAGGCTGGTCTCAAAACTTACAATCCTTGTGTTTTAGCTTCCCAGGTACTGGAATTCGTGGCCTAAAGATTGTTAAATTTCTTTTCTTTTCTTTTCTTTCCTTTTCGATACTTGGGAGTGAACCTAGGGGCCTTCTACCTCTGATCTATACCACCAGCCCTACTTTAGTTTTATTTTGAAACAAGGTCTCATTAGGTTGATGAGAGTCTCACTATTTGTTGATGCTATGCTTGAACCTGTGATCCTCCTATTTCAGCTTCCCAAGTACTGGGATTGCAAGCTTATACCACCATACCCAGCCCTTAGTTAAATTTTTGGCATGGGAAATTCGCCCATTAAAGATGGTCCATGATTGTTATTTTCTTATTTTGAAAAATATTGTCAATTAGAAACTCTTACTGAAACAAACAAAAAAGCTGAGAATTCTTTTTTATTCTTGGTGCATTGTAGTCTCCCATCTTGATGATGTCCAGGGTGATAGAATCATACATGCACACAGCCTCATGGAGCCCCCCCCCCAATTCCAACCCCGCCCTCTCTCCCTCCCCACCTTCCAGAGCTCCGCACAGTGATTGGCACTGATAAGTTCTTGTATGGACATAATGATCATTGAGGTGTTCCTCTCTTCAAGTCTTCCTCCTCTCTCTCATCTCCCTCAGATTCCCTCCTCCACTCCACTAAGATTTCTGCTTTGTCTGGACCTCCTGTGTTCCAATTTCTCCCTAGATTCCACATACAAAGGAAAACATCTAACCTTTCATTTTCTGTGACTGGCTAATCTCAGTATAATGTTCTCCAGTTCCACCCATTTCCCTGAGAATGACATAATTCTGTTCTTTATGGCTAAGTAGAATTCCATTGTGTATATATCTCATAATTTTGTAATCCTTTCATTTGTTGATGGCCATCACAGCTGGTTTCATAGTTTGGCAATTTTGAATTTTATAGCTATAAACATAGACTTTCATGCATTACTATGATAGCCTGGTTTCAGTTCTTTTGGGTAGACACACAAGAATGGGTTAGCTGGGTCGTATGTTAGGTTCATTCCCATTCTTATGAGGATCCTCCACACTGTTTTCCAAAATGGTTGCACTAAATTTCAGTCCCACCAGTAACGTATCAAAGTCTCTACCTCTCCATACTCTCACCAGTGTTTATTATTGTTTGTGTTTTTAATGACTGTCATTCTAATTGGGGTTAGGTGAAATCTCAGGGAAGTTTCAATTTGCAT
The DNA here is from genome assembly GCF_963383645.1 of Muscardinus avellanarius. Taxonomy (NCBI): domain Eukaryota; kingdom Metazoa; phylum Chordata; class Mammalia; order Rodentia; family Gliridae; genus Muscardinus; species Muscardinus avellanarius. The sequence continues at coordinate 48,100,974 of NC_137803.1, read as the reverse complement.
CTCTCTGATTGCTAATCATGTTGAACATTTTTTCATAAATTCATTGTCCATTTGTATTTCTTCTTTTGTGAAGTGCCTATTCAGCTCATTTGCCCATTTTTTTGATTGGGTTATTTGGCTTTTTTGCTGGTGAAATTCTTGTGTTCTTTGTATGTTTTAGATATTAGTCCTCTATCAGAGGAGTATCTGGCAAATATCTTCTCCCATTCTCTCAGATTTCTCTGAATCTTTTGATAGTTTCCTTTGCTACACATAAGCTCTTAAGTTTAATGGAATCTCACATATTACTCTTTGTTTGTTAATTAATTATTCTGGTCTTGTTGAGGAAGTTTTTACCTGTGCTGATATGTTGGAGTGTTGGTCCTATGCTCTCTTCAAATAACTGCAAAGTCTCTGATCTAATTTCTAAGTCTTTGATTCTGATCTAATTTCCAAGTCTTTGATTCAACTTGAATCTTGTACATAGCAAGAAAGTGGGAATTTATTTCGATTTTTATGCATATGGATAACCATTTTGCCAACACCATTTGTTGTTCCCAGTGTATATTTTTTGCCTCTTTGTCAAAAATCAATTGACTGTTGATTTGTGTGGGGGTTTGTTTCTGAATATTCTAGTTTGCTCCATTGCTCAATGTGTCTGTTTTTGTTACTATGGCTCTGTAGTATAGTTTGAAGTCAGGTATTGTGATGCCTTCTGCATAGTTCTCTTTTCTGAGAACAATTTTGACCATTCTGAGTCTTTTCTTTTTCCAAATGAATTTAAAGACTGATTTTTCTATATCTGTGAAGAATACAATGGCATTTTAGCAGGGATTGTATTGAATGTGTAGATCACTTTTGGAAGAATAGCCATTTTGATTAGATTTATTTTGCCTGTCCAAGAGCATGGGAGATTTCTCCAACTTCAAAGATCTCCTTTAATTTCTTTCTCTAGCTTTTTATAATTTTCATTTTAGAGGTCTTTTATCTCCTTTGTTATGGTTATTTCTAAGTATTTTATTGTTTTTGAGGCTATCGTGAATGAAAATGTTTTCTGGATTTCTTTTTGAGTGGATTTATAGCTGGCATACTGAAAAGCTTCTGAATATTTAAATTGATTTTGTATCCAGATTCTTTTCTGATTTTGTATCCAAATACTTTGCTGTAGTTGTTAATCCATTCTAAAAGCATTTTGGTTAAGTTTATTGTGTCTTATAAATATAGGATGATGTTACCTATAAGTAGAAATAATTTCAGTCCTTTTTTTCCTATTTATATTCCTTTTATTTTCTTCTCTTGCCTTATTGCTCTGGCTAAAGTGTTGAGTACTATCTTGAAAAGGAATGGTAATAGTGGACATCCTCTATCTAATCTATGAAATAGAAAAAGATGGGACTCCCCTAAACACATTTGATGAAACTAGCATCACATAAATACCAACACCAAATAAAGAAAGCTAAAAAAAGACAAAGCTACAGATCAATAATGTTGATGAACATAGAAGCAAAACTTCTACACAAAATACTAGCAACACATATTCAAAACCACATCAAGAAAATTATATACCACAACCAAGTTGGGTTTGTTCTAGGGATGCAAGGCTGATTCAATATATGAAAAACAATCCATGTAATTCACCACATAAACAGAACTAAGGACAAAAATCACATGATCATGTCAATAGATGCAGAAAAAAAATTTGACAAATCCAATACCTATTCATGCTAGGGAGAATGCAGACAATCATAATAGAAGAAGCATACCTCAACATTATTAAAGCAATATACAATAGGCCTACAGCCAACATCATATTGAATGAGGAAAAACAAGAGTTCCCTTTAAAATCAGGAACAAGACAAGGATGTCCACTCTCACCACTCTTTTTCAATATAGTTTATAGTAGAATTAAAAAATATTTGTACAAAGAATGAGTGAATGAATGAACTCTACATCTCCATCTCTTTTTCTGACATCAAGGCCCAAATTCTAAAATTTCTACCTATCAAATATGTCGATAGCCAGTTTATCTTCTGCTAACTCATGGTTATCAACATCTGTTTGATAAAATTACCACTGAAAAGTATCCCATAATTCAAAATTATGTCTCTTTTATCCCATAGCAAAAGCCCCCTACTGATTTAACTTGCTATTAAAATGACAAAGTTATAAAGCCCTCCATACTTGTATTAGTCTTTTTTGTGCAATTTAAACAAAGCACCAGTGGCTAGAAAACTTATAAAATAGAAATTTATTTCTGATAGTTTGGGAATCTGAGAACCTCAAGAGCAAAGTGCCAAACAGATCCAGTTGTCTGGTGAGGCTGTACCCTCTGGGAGGGAGGAATGCTATGTTCTCACATACCAGAAGGCAGAGGGGCGAGCTCAGAGACACTGGTGGAAGCCTCTTTTATAAGGGCTTGCATTTCATTCATCAAGCTTATCACTTCTTGGCTCACAGTCTAATAACTTTTTGAAGTCCCCACCTTTTATTAGCACATTGGCAATCCCCAAATTTTGAATCAGACAAATTTCAAACTATGGCATTATACTGTAGAAAGACTGTTATGTTGCATTGCTACAGAACAGATGGCATTTTATCAGAGGTTTTACTGAATTCAAAATAATAACTAGTTGATAGAATGCATTAGTTAAAATCATCTTTAAAAAGAAGCCAGTGAGAAAAAGGGTCATAGGAAGATCTCTAAATGAAGAAAGAAAAAGCATAGATGAGCAAATAAGGCCACCAAACTGAGGGAGTGGGAAAGCGAAGAAAAAGCTCCTAATATATATATATATAAGATACATAAACATATCAAAGTCAATAAGCCAAATATGAGGAGAAAATGGTGGGGATTGGGGAAGGCCTAAATGAGTGATGTGTGCATGCATGCCCTTATCATCTTGACCCCATTAAATTGTATGACTACAATGGACTAATAATAAAAATAGAAAGATGGATGTGATTGCACACACTTGTAATCTCAGTACTTGGGAGGCTGCGAAGGGAGAATTGTAGGTCTGAAGCCAGCCTTGGAAACTTATCGAGACTCTCAGCAACTTTGTGATACCCTGTTTCAAAATAAAAATAATAAAATAGATCTGGAGGTATAACTCAAAGGCCAGATGTCCCTGGGTTCCAAGCCCAGTACCATAATAAATAAATAAATAAATAAATAAATAAATAAATAAGGCTTGGAACATTCTAGATATAGCTCTTTTATATCCGTAGAGAAAAGAGGAACTGTATCATCAATTTATTCACCAAATTCAGGATTAGTAGAATTGCTTTCTCTAACCTTAACACTAGCTAGATAGGCTTCAAAAGCAGAGCTTTGCACAACTACCAGTCATTGTCCATATTTTTGAGATATTTGTCTTTCATTCTACAGGTAGAGATTTTATAATTTAGTCATTGTAAACGACCTACGTAAGGTCATGCAGACGACAGAGACTGACTTTCCTAGCTCACACAGGGCTTTTTCTATTACAGAGACTAAAATGACTGAAAACAGCTCTAAAACTTTTGTTACATCACTGTATCCTTAGTTTGTAAGGAAAGGAAAACATATTGCTGACAAGCAGTATTTTGAAAAGGGCTTGACATTTTAATGTATTTTGCTGTCATGGTTAGTGGAAAGCATCTCACTCCAAATATATTTGTGTTGAGTGTGTTTATGTATGTGAAGGCTAATGTGTATTACTCATTATTTCATTATAATATCTACCCATACATAACTGATTATAAGAACGGACTGACAAATCAATTCACACATAGTTATTACTGAGTATTGATAATGTACCCAGTACTTTCCTAAACCTCTATACATGTTTAATGTCATAAGAAACTCAGAAGGTAGATAATATAAGTGAATTAATGAAGAAATGAATGAATAAAAAAATGATAAACAGATGAATATAAGCAATTTTCTATTTTGTGATGTATTAACTATAGGTTATTGGTTACCACACCAAACACAGGAGAATAAATAAAACACAGAAGGATAAATAAAAACACAGGAGAATAAATAAAAATGTCACATATCTATTTTTGTTCAATTGTAATGAAAATACAATTCAATCTGACAGGAAAATGAAATTTAATCTGCAAAATATATGTTATATAGAATTATTCAATACAAGGAGAAATAATTATCAAGTTCAATTATCTTATTATGATGCCGGGCGTGGTGGCACACGCTTGTAATCCCAGCATTCGGGAGGCTGAGACTGGAGGATCGCGGTTCCGGACAGCCTCAGCTACTTAGTGAGGCCCTCTGCAACTCAATGAGACCCGGTTTCAAAATAAAGAATAAAACATAGGGCAGGGGGTGTAGCTCGGAGGTCGAATGCCCCTGGGGTTCCACCCCCAGACCCGCAAAACAAATGATCTTATTATGAACTTCATAAGCATCTAAATTTACCAATTCTGTGTGCCTAAGGAAACTAATAAAACCAAAAAAATTACCCTTATTCTACAAAATAGGCATTTACCTTTAGCCAAATAAAGCTACTAATAATGTCAAAATCAATTCGCCATATTAGAGCTATACTACTTGAAGGCCTGGAGTTTTAAGATATTTCTAATTATAACGAAGTTCTAGAAGAAATATTACAAGCAATGTCTTTACCTGAGAGGAAATTCTCAAGACCTATTAAACTGCATAGTAAATGTAGTTCTTCTAGTTTTACATCTGATAGATTCACAGCCTCACATTTGTTGTGAAAAGAGTGGCTCTTTACCCTGTTTTATCTTGTGACTTTAATTCGATGGTTTACATATCCTTGTTGATGCTAGTAATTTTCAGTATGTGCTAGAAATAATGACTGGGTTTATGATGCAGTGAATGTTTTTGTACTGTGTGCTCTCTAATGGGGTCACAAAGTATTTAGTGCTAGAAATTTGTAATCACTCTACTCTCTACAAAACATTATGTATACATTTTTGGTATAAAATCTCATTTATTAATAAGAATTTATCATTTCTCATGTCACAAACAAGTAACAAAAAAATTTGAATCTTTCTGAAAAGGACTTCTCCAGGAAAAAGGCTTTATATAGTATAATATATATAAAATCAAGAAGGGTATGTTTCAAATTGCTAATTTATTATGCATGAATTATCTTATATTCTGTAGCTCAATAGCAGCAGGCTGAAGACCTGCCCAGCTCGGTAGAATGCCATCGTGCCGCTCCCCTATAGAATGAAGTAGAGAAGAAATCTACCAACCCCAATGTGTTTCTCCTAATGAATTCTACTTGGTGAAATGCTTGTTCATTAAAAACCTAAGAACAGAAATAATGGGATACATGGGAATTGAAGTTCCAGAACATCTCAACACTAACATAGTATAAATCATAGTCACATCATCTTTAATAAAGCAGTACATGTTCTCAGACCATTTAACCACAATGTAACTACGGCAGTAAATATATTCTGTCCACCTCACTTCTAGGACATAAAATACAGGCAATGCCTTAATTAGATAGTGACTAAGGAGCAGAAATAACAGCCAATTCCGGATGTGCAGCAAAGGCAAGCCTTTTCCAGTGCTGTTGCTATATACAAATTAAGAAAATCCAGATCAAATAACTTTATTATTTTGGCTTATTTTCACATATGCATATATTTATTTCAATAAGCAAGAAGGGTTCTTATGAAAATTACACAAAAATATTAAGAAAAATTTTATATTCTCAGGAAATTTTCAATCACCCATCTTCATTCTATAATTTTAATATAACCAAAACTACCCATTACTAGATTTTCTAGGGAAATAGATTATGACAAAAAATATAAAATTAAATTTATTTTGTTTGTCACTTAGCAAAAATGAGAAAAATAAAGATAAAAGCAAATATAAAGAAAATTGATATTTTGAATTCTAGGAGTAAGATAATTTCACATTCATTATTTTATTAACTAGGAATGGTGCACATTCTTATTATGATCACCCCACATTAAAATGAAAGGCAAAATGTGAATATCAAAAAGGCAGTTAATTGACATATAGTCATGGGACTTGAATCTTTTGTTTAAATAAATTAGGTATTTATGAATAGTTTCTGTGTGTCCAGCATCATTCTTAAAGATTCAGACTCAGAGTTTTGTCCAAGTAAAAGTAAACTCCTAACAAAAATACAAATAACTACACACTGTAATAAATTCCAGACAAACAAAGTGGGTATAGTTGTTAACAAAGAGTTATTGAATGGAGCAGTCCATTTGGTTGGTTAGATGAACTATATTGTTTGGATAAAGTAATATTTGAGCAAATATAAAGATGTGCAGGACTGAATGATATAGAAAACTCTCACCTTAGTGTTTCAAGATGAGAAATAAATTCCAAAGTTTGAAGTAGATTTTGTTCTTTATACCTGAGTAGAATTCCATTATGTATAGTCCCCATAATTTTGCAATCCATTCATCTGTTGATAAAGACCTAGGTTGGTTCCATATTTTGGCTATTATGAATTGTGCCGCTATGAAAATGGGTATGCATATGCTACTGTAGTTCTCTGATTACAACCACTTTGGAAAGATACCCAGGAGTGGTATAGATGGGTCATATGGTGGATCCATTCCCAGTCCATTCCCAGTATTCTAAGGAATCTCCACACTGATCTCCATAGTGGCTGAACTAGTTTGCACTCCCTCCAACAGTGTAAAAGGGTTCCTCTATCTCCACATCCTCACCAGCATTTGTTGTTATTTGATTTCTTTATGCTTGCCACTCTGATTGGGGTTAGATGGAATCTCAGCATAGTCCTGATGGCTAATGATGTAGATCATCTTTTCATATATCTATTTGCCATTTGTATCTTTTGTTTTGTGAAGTATCTATTCAGTTGCCCATTTCTTAATTGGCTAGTGTAGAGCCTTTTGTGCTCTTTGTATATTTTGGATATTAGCTTTCTATTAGAATGGTGGCTGGTAAAAATCTCCCATTCTGTAGGCTTTCACTTTAGGTTCTTGATGGTTTCCTTTGATGAGAAGAAACTTTTTAGTTTGATGCCATCCCACTTGTTAATTCTTGCTTTAATTTCCTGAGCTTTGGAGGTCTTGTTGAGAGAGTTACTGCCTGTGCCAGTATGTTGTAGTGTTGAGCCTATGCCCTCCTCTAATAACTTCACAGTCTCTGGTCTAATTTCTAAGTCTCTGATCAATCTTGAGTTGATTCCTGTGCATAGTAAGAGGTAAGGATTTAGTTCCATCTTTCTACAAATGGATAGCCAGTTCTCTCAGCACCATTTGTTGAAAAGTCTGTCTTTTCTCCAGCGTATGAGTTTGGCCACTTTGTCAAAGATCAATTGACTATAGGTGTGTGGGTTTGTTTCTATATCTTCTCTTCTATTCCACTGGTCAGTGTACCTGTTGTCGTGCCAGTACCATGCTGTTTTTACTATTGCTGTTCTGTAGTATAATTTGAAGTCAGGGATTGTGATGCTTCCTGCATTGTTTTTATTGTTGAGGAATGCTTTAGCTATTCTGGGTCTTTTTTTCTCCATATAAAGTTCATAATTGATTTTTCTAGGTCTATGAAGCATGTCATTGGTATTTTGATAGGAATTGCATTGAATCTGTAGATCGATTTTGGCAGAATGACCATTTTGATTATATTCATAATATATATATAATATATATATAATATATATAATATATATGTATATAAATGATAAGTGAGCAAGTAAGATCTTTCTATCTTCCAATGTCTTCTTTAATTTCTTTATTTAATGTTTTATAGTTTTCTTTATAGAGGTCTTTTACATTTTGGTTAGGTTTATTTTTAGGTATTTTATTGGTTTGGAATGAGACTGTTGTATTTCTTTCATTGTGGATTCATTGTTGGCATATAGAAAAGCAACTGTTAAGTGACATCAGCCATGTTTTTTTCTAATATGCCCAAACTAGGGAGTATTGGAAATACCAGAGGGACTCCAGATAATGGAGAGAAAACCTCAGCAAAGCTAAAATGTAAGGGTAGGAGAGGAAAAAGGCTGATGTTTATTAATGGAGAAGTGTAAAAGTATGAATATATTGTGGTCAACCTGGACACTCATTGTTGGGAAGGGGGAAAGGGAAAGTGGAGGAAGAGGGCACCAAGCACTGTGTGAATCTACACCATTTTCAATATGATCCACATAAAAATAAAAATGATATTAAAAAAGGAATTAAAAATATAATGTCAAAAAAGAACTTACTACAAGATAAATAAGTCATGAGGGACTGGCTGGCTGAATTATCTAAGGATATCCAATTACTGGAAAACCTTCCTAAACTAGAATCTAATTCAGTGAATTTTTGCACTTATGTTTTAGTTGAAAGTAAATAACTTGACAAGTCAGCATCAAAGAACTATTTTTAAAAATCTAACTTGTGGTAATGCCCTACTGCAAGAAGATTTTATCCAAATTCCTAACCTATTTTCAGTGTTAATGATTCATTCTCAGAATAGTGGGCCCTAAAAGCATCAGTTAATCTATCAAGAGAAATATTCAAAATAAAGTAGACATAGTGACAGTAAGTATAGGGCACATAAACAAAAAAAAAAAACAAGTATCTCTTTTTAAAAAGAAACTAAAAACTTTGTGCTGGCGAGGATGTGGGGAAATAGAATCTCTTGTACACTGTTGGTGGGAGTGCAGAGTAGTTAGTTCAGCCACTATGGAGATCAGTGTGGAGATTCCTAAGAAAGGTAGGAATGGATCCACCATATGATCCACTCTACCACTCCTGGGTGTCTTTCCAAAGGGGTTGAAATCAGAGAACTACAGCAACATATGCATACCCATGTTCATAGCAGCACAATTTGTAATAGCCAAAATATGGAACCAACCTAGGTCGCCATCAACAGATGAATGGATTGCAAATTATGGGAAATATACACAATGGAATTCTACTCAGCAATAAAGAAAAAGATGGAAAGACCTGGAGAACATTATGTTAAGTGAGCTTCAAGCACAGAAAGAAGAGGGTAATATGTTTTCTTTAATATGCTCAAGCTAGGGAGTATTAGGGATATGAGGGGGACTCCAGATAAGGAAGGGAAAACTTCAGCAAAGCCAGAAAGGAGGGGTAGGGAAGAAGAAGTCTGAGGTTAATTAATGGAAAAACTACATTCGAATATGTGTATATATGTGAATAAATATTGTTAACCTGGTCACTCAGTACTAAGAGAAAGGGAAAAGGGGAAGCACATAGGGGGAGGAAACGAAGTACTGTGTAATATGTTCATTGTCAACATGATCCATATTATGATGTAAGACTATAGTACACCAATAAAAATTTTTAAAAAATTTAAAGTTTGAAGTAGGAAACTGATGTGTATAAAAATCAGGAAGACTATTCTTGAGAAAGCAAATAAGTTAAGGAATGTATGAATATAATGCACCAATAAAAACTAAAAAATAAAAATAAAGCAAAATTCTATGTAAATTATTTATAAATGAAGCTTAAACATACATGTTAAGTGACTGTCTTAGAAAAAAATAAATAAGTTAAGGAGAGCTTAGTAAATTTGAATAAATAGGCAGTGGCCATGTCTCTTCCCTTGTAGAGCAGGGTAAGGTATTTGAATTTTATTATAAATGTATTAAGAAGTCATTTTTTGTTTTTTTAGGGTATATAGATTCTAGGTCAATGTAGTGGAAAATTTAAACTATTAAAATAATCATAAGAATAAGATGAGAAAGAAGAGTTTCAAAACATAAGACCAATGGAAAGTAAAGAGTAAGTTGTTTCTAAATAAATCTTCAATTTCATTATAGTAAAAGATTTCATGACTGAAAAGTCTAACTATGTGATACTTATAAAAACACATCTAAAATATAAGGTTATTGGAAGATGGAAGGTACAATGATGGAAACAATTTCTAGGCAACTATTTGTCTCAAGAAATCTGGAATTATCAGGCACCACCATGCCTGATATCCCAGCAACATGCCAACAATCCCAGCACCTGGGAGATTGAGATAGGAGCATCTCCAGTTTAGAGCCAGTCTCAGAAACTGAGTGAGGCCCTCAACAATTTAGCAAGACCCTGTTTCAAAAATAAAAAATAAAAATAGGGCTTGGGGTACAGTACAGAGGTGGAAGACTCCTGGGTTCAATCCCTATTACCACACATACACAAATTAAAAAAAAATATATATATATATATATATAATTAATATGGTATGCCTATATTGGTATTGGACAAAATCCAAAACAAAACTACCAGTACTAATATACTCTTCAGTAAATAATGATATTATTTATCTATCATATACAGAAATTCTAAATTTGGATTTGCCTAATAATGCCACCTAAAATACATAAAAGAAATATAACACAAAAGAAAAATATAAATAAACATTCTTGGTGACAGATTTTCTATACTACTCTCAGTAAATGATTAAAAAAGAAGCAAAAATAAAATTTTATAAAATTTAAAACACATAATTAATCTTAACTTTTGTACATATGTAGAACACTGCAACAAAATACTAGAGTGTATATTTTATTCACATACTCATGAAACATTTGTAAGAATTTATCATACTCTGAGTTATAATGTAACTGTCAATTTTAAAAGATTTTAATCATGCGTAGTATGATTCAATCACGCTGAAATAAGCTAAAATCAACAGTGGTAAATGAAAACTATGCATGCCTCATAATAAGTGATAAACCATCACATTTAACACATGGATCAGAGAAGAAATCAGAACAGAGATTAAAACGTATATATGTAGCCGGGCGTGGTGGCGTACACTTGTAATCCCCGCGCTTGGGAGGCAGAGACTGGAGGATTGCGCAGGTTTGAAGCCAGCCGTGCGCGCTTGGCTTAGGAGACCCTGTTTCCAAATAAAAATGTAAAAATAGGTCTGGGAGTGTATCCTGGAGGTAGAAGGCTTCCAGGAACAGCAGTACCACAAATAAATAAATAAATAAATAAATAAATAAATAGTATTTATGTTATAAGGAAGACATGACATAACATGTTTGAGTAAAATTAAAATTCACTAAAATTAAAACATATAGACTTTATATTAGTTTTGTGTTACTATAAGACAATCCTTTAGACTGAGTAATTTATAAATAAAATAGGTTTATTTGGGCTAGTCGTTTTGGAGGCTAGGAGGTTCAAGCCTGGTTGGTGACATCTGATGAGGACCTCCTGTTGCTTCAACTCTTGGCAAAAAACAGAAGGGCAAGCACATACATGGGTAAGAAAACACAGGGGATAGACTTGCTTTGCAGCGGTGCTTTCTTACAACAACGAGTCCAGTCTTAGCCATAAAGATGAACAAAATTGTGTTACTTGCAGGAAAATGGGTTCAACTAAGGAACATTATGCTAAGTGAAATTAGTCAGTCTTGGAAAGCAAGGGGCCATATGTATTATATGTAGAAGATTAAAAATAGAAAAGAAAAGGGACTTCATGATAATGAGTGAGACCAGTAGAAAATGGAAGAGGATCATGGGAGAGAGGAGAAGAGGAGGAAAAGGAGCACTGAGGAAGGAAACAGACCAAATAACATTGTGTTCATATATGAAGGTATCACTAACAACCTTATTAGCGTGTAGGGGAAGGAGAAGGAAGGGGTTAGAGGGATGGTGTTAGAAGGAAATCACACCAAGAGCTATTGTGTGCATAAATGAATGTGTCACTCTGACTCTCACTATAATATATAATCATATTACACCAATAAAATTAAAAAAGAAGAGTGAGAATCACACCCAAAGGCGATAATCCATTCATGAGGTCCCTACCCCCTTGACTGGAATACTTCTCACTAGACCTTTTTTCCAATACTGTAGCATTGAGGATTAAGATTCCAACACATAGATTTTTAGGGAGGCACACCGTTGTAGATCAAAATAAATAAATTAAATGTCTCCCAAAGTTTAATAATCAATAATAAGCAATGTTACCAGGTAAAATAAGAGAAAATAGAAGAAAAATATATATATATTTTTTTATTTGGTGGTACCGGGGTTCTTGGAAGCTCTTCTACCTCCAGGCTACACTCCCAGACCTATTTTATATTTTTATTTGGGAACAGGGTCTCTTAAGCCAACGAGGCTGGCTTCGAACCTGTGCAATCCTCCTGTCTCCACCTCCCAAGCGCGGGGATTACAAGCGTGTGCCACGACGCCCGGCTGAAGAAAAAAATATATATATTTTTTTTCTGGTCTGGGAATGGAACCCAGAGGCATTTGACCTCCGAGCTATACCCCCTGCCCAATTTTTTTATTCTTTTATTTTGAAACAGGGTCTCACTGAGTTGCAGAGGGCCTCACTAAGTAGCTGAGGCTGTCCGCAAACCGCGATCCTCAGGTCTCAGCGTCCTAAATGCTGGGATTACAAGTGTGCGTCATCATGCCCTGCTAAGAAAAATATTTTTAAGAGCAGTGAAAATTCTGATGTGGCTCACAAAGCCATCAGTGGACATTATGATAATAAAACTGATAAAGTTATTGTAAAAAATTTGAAAAAGTAAAAGATCACATACATACACACACACATATATGCATGCACATGTGCCAAAAAATAAGAGGTAATTCTATATATTTCTATATATTTTCCAGAAAATAAAAGATAATATTATACCAATGAATATGTCATACCAAGGAATATAAGAATTAAAGTAAAATAGATAAAAATCTTAGACAAATTTAGAAAACAAAAGTGACCTAAGAAGCCAGAATATATGAGAAATCCCATCAAGTTCTACTTCAAGAAAAGACTTGTTCTGGCTTCCAAAAGGACAGTGAATGGCACCCATTAGACTTTAGTCATTTCAGATGTGCTGAGATTCAGAGAGACACCTTGCAACTCTGTAGATCCATTTTCAATGACTGAACAGGAACTCTATTAGATGATTTTTGTTGAATTTAAATGAAGTATTGAAGCAAAATTCATATAACATATACTTGGCAATTTTTTATGGTGATAGGGATTGAACCCAGGGGCATTCTATCTCCCAGTATGCCCCCAGATCTATTCTATTCGTATTGGAAAACAGGTTCACTATGTTTCTGAGGCTGTCTCTGAGCCCAGGAACCTCTTCTCTCTGCCTCCCAAGTACAAGGATTATAATGCCCCACCATTCCCAGCTAAATTTAGCAACTTTAAAGCTAACAATCCAGTAGCACGTAGTATGTTTTACAATCACCACATTTTCATCATTTCCAAGTAAGAACTCATACACATTAAACATTTTCTCCCCATTCTTTCCCTGAAGTCTCTGGCAAGCAACAATATGGATTCTATTTCTGTAGATTTACCTATTGGAGATGGCTGTAAGTAGAATCAAAATATGTGGCCTGTGGTATCTGTCTTTTTTTCAATTAGCATAATGTTTTCAAGATTCATTTTTGTTATGGTACATGTCAATACTTTATTATTTTTATGGCTGAAAAATATTTTATTGTATTCAATAATTTGTTAAATAATTCATCTGTTGATGTGCTTCTGGGCTTTTTCACGTTGAGGCTGTTGTGAATAGCGCTGCTGTCCATATGCTTGTACATTTACTTTTTTTGTGTGTGTGTGGTACTGGAGTTCCTGGAAACCCTTATACCTCCGGGCTACACTCCCAGACCTATTCTTATATTTTTTAATTTGGAAACAGGGTCTCTTAAGTCAGCGCGGCTGGCTTCGAACCTGCACGATCCTCCTGTCTCCGCCTCCCAAGCATAGGGATTACAAGCGTGCGCCACCAGCCCGGCTGTATATTTACTTTTTAAACAACTTTTAATTTTTGGAGAATATATACCTGTGGGTGGAATTATTGGGTTTAGGATAGTTCTAAATTTAGGTCTTGGAAAATTGCCAAGCTTTTGCATAGAAGCAAACCATTTTACATTTCTGTCAGCAATGTACAAGGGTTCCTATTTCTGCCCAATCTAGGTGGGTTTTTTGTTTTGTTTTGGTTTGGTTTTTTGTTTTGTTTTGTTTGGGGGGGTCTGGGGTTGGAACCCAGGGACATTTGACCTCCGAGCCACAATACCTGCCCTATTTTTATTCTTTATTTTGAAGCAGGGTCTCACTAAGCTGCGGAGGGCGTCACTAAGTACCTGAGGCTGTCTGCAAACCGCGATCCTTCGGTTACAGACTTCCGAATGCTGGGATTACAAGCATGCGCCATCACGCTGGGCTTAGGGTTTTTATTTGTTGTTGTTTTTTGTTTTTTAAATTCAAGCCACTCTAATACACATGAAGTCCTATGCAATATGTTTCTGATTGGCATTTCCTAAGAACTAACAATGTTGAGCATGCACTCACTAGCCTTTTGCATGTCTGTACTATAGAAATCTCTATTCAAATTCTTTGCATATTTTTAATTGGGATGTCTATTGTTGCATTATAGGGCTCTTTATATCTTATGAATACTAGGCCTTTACCAGATACATGATATACAAATATTGTCTTGTTCTATTTTAAAAATGATCTTTAAAAAATAATTTTCTTACCCAACTGTGATGGTACATACCTCTGATCCTTGTTTTTGAAAGGCCAAAACAAGAAGATGGCAGGTTTGAGGTCAGCCTCAGGAACTTAGTAAGGCACTCAGCAATTTAGTGACACTCTGATTCAAAATAAACAATAAAATAGGACTGGTAGAATGCCTGTGTATCCAACCCATAGTAACACACACACACACACACACACACACACACACACACACACACGAAAAATGTTTAAAAATTTTCATTATGGTGCTAGGGCCTAAACCCAGGAGTAGTCTACTTCCAAGCTATACCTCCACAATATTTCCTGTGATCCTCCTGTCTCAGCCTTTCAAGTACTGGGATTACAAATGTGTGCCACCACAGCCAACTTCTTAGTTTTAATATAATACAATTTACTATTTTGTGTTGTTTTTATATGTATATGCTTTAATTATAATATCTAAGAACTGATTTGCAAATTCAAGCTCATAAAGATCTAGTTCTTACCTTTTATAACCTAGACTAGCCCTTTCTGTAACAGGGGTGATAGAGTGGTTATTAAGCTCTAGGTATCAGATTAGTATCAGCTTAGGCCTGTGTCTAATCGTCTTTAAGGTATTTGGATAATCCCATTTGCCAGTGTACAGTCATTGGGGAAAGTCATTATAAATATGAATATTTTGGACACTAAAGATTTAAAAAAATAAGTGACAGTTGGCAAACACTAAAAACTTGACACTAACAAAGTTTTCTTAAGGTTATGTGGAAATAGGTTTTCACACTCACTGGTGAGAGTGTAAATTAATGAAATTACATTTTTTCAGCAACTTGGTAATGTTTAGTGAGAATACAGCAGGAAGATGGCCAACTGCAAGCCAAGAAGAGAGACCTCCCCAAAGGCCAGCCTTGACAGCACCTTGATCAGGGGCTTGTGGCCTCCAGAGCTGTTGTGTAAGCCCCCGGCTTGTGATGTTTGGTTATGGCAGCCTGAGTCAACTAATATAGGAATCCTTTATGTGCATTCTATCAAAGTCTAAAGATAATCGGGAAATCATGAAGATGGTATAATTAAACGCAGTTTGTAGATAAAGGCAAAAAAAAATAGAATTTTCCAGGTATGGTGGTGCACACTTATAATACCAGTCCTTGGGAGACTGCGAAGTGAGTATTTGCCGGGTCAGGTACAGCCTCAGCAATTCAGTGAAACTCTCAGCAATCTATCAAGATCCTGTTCCAAAACTAAAAAAAAGAAAAAGAAAAAACAGTTAAAACTGGTCTGGGAGGTGGTGTATGCTTATAATCCCAGTGCTTGAGAAGCTGAGACAGGGGGATTGCAGGCTCACAGCCAGCCTCAGCTACTTAGTGAGGCCCTCTGAAACTTAGTGAGATCCTGTTTCAAAAGAATAATTTTTAAAGAAAGAGCTGGAGTGTAGCTACAAGATGGAATGCCCCTGGGTTCTATCCCTAGTACCACAATAAGTAAGTAAGTCGGTAAATAAATAAAATTGATCTGGGAATGTACCTTGGAGGTAGAATGCCTCTGGTTCAATCCTCAGTACAAACAAACAAGCAAAGAAACAAACTCTGAGACTGGACTTGCTGCCCATTGAGCGTTCTGCACTGTGATAGATTCTGCATCCCTGTGGCTCTGCTCCTACTTTATCAGGCATCTCCATAGTTGGTGAAGTGTGAGGAGGCTCCTATTGCTGTGCATGGCCTTCAGCAGTGACCCTGCAGAGCCTTGCAGAGCTCCAGCTCCTCTTGGGGGTGGGGGAATTTCTCTCCAATCTCCTGCCCTGCCCTCAGTCTTAAGTGGGTGGATGCCTTGCTTTCAGGGAGGTTTTGTACCTTTCACACAGCTCAGTGCAGTCTCATGAGGGAGAGGAAATAGGGATGTGAACTCTCTAACTGCCTGCTGTAGTTGGAATGTGTCCCTTCAATTTCCTGTGTAGGAAACTTAATCCTCAAATTCAGATGCTGATTGGAAGTGGGCCCTTTGGGAGGCAATCAAGATGAGATGATGTTATGATGGGCCAGTCCCCATGATGGGAATTGTGGCTTCATTACCAAAAGCAACCTGTGCTAGCAATCTTGCTCTGTCTCACCATGGTGTATCCTGTGCCATGTCGTGATGCAGCGAGAATGCCCTCATCATTTGCTGAGCATCACAGCCTCCAGAACCATGGGTCAAAGAAACTTATGTTCTTTGTAACTCACCAGGTCACAGACATTTTGTTATAGCAACAGAAAATGCACCAAGACACTGAGGCCATTTAATATTTTAATCATTCATGCTGTGCCCAAATTTCTTCTTTCCCATCTCTTCTCCATTCTCCCAGGAATGAAAGAAACCACAAGACTCCTCTCTTAAAAATTGCTTATCCCACCATTCAGCTTTCTTACATTTCAGCTTTCTAATGGATTAAAAATAAAAAATTAAAGACACTTTGCATTAATCTCAATGATACATTAGGGTAAGTTTAATAATTCTACATTTTACAAAATAGTAATTCTGAAGTGCATACTGTTTTCCTTATAGAGGAGATATTTCGTTTTTCTCTCTGCTATCTACAACACAAATGAAATAGTTAAATTATATCTAGAAAACTTTAGATGATTTTACATAAATCAAATTTTAACAGTCATTTTTGAAGACAGAGAAATGAAAATTACAGTTGCAAAATTACTTTTCTTCAAAATACTGAAAAATGTTCGGTACAAATGAACTCACTGTGTGACATATTTTCATGCTTTTAATATTTTTAATCATTTGTTCAGGGAATACATCATTATAAAGCTGCCCAAGGATACCAATGATATTATTAAATGGAGATAGCAAGTCAAGGAGGAGAAAAATTATTCTTCCTTATTAAATAAGAAAGTTATGTTGATGTGAGTTTCAGGAGGGCATGCTATAAACAATATCCTCCTGCCACAGACCTGGTTTAACTTGATCATTTTATGATATGACCAGAAACCCAATGCGAAACTTGGGGCAAGTCCTAGGGATACAGGGTAGGAAAGGTGAGTGCGCCAATGTTTAGGGTATTTCTCAACCAACAAGTGTAGGGTCTGCAATTAACGTTTCATTTTAAGATAGAGTAGAACAACAGACCTTTTCTGCTCACTATTGTTATCTGTAGCATACCACAGAGCCTGGGGCTGTAGTAGACGAAATGATTGGTAATATACTGACAGCATAACTGTGTCCCTTTGTCACTCCAAAGTTCATAGTCAGCTTTTCTTATCAAATATCAATGCTCCTAACACTGTCCTGAAGTTCCACTCTACCAGTATTTACCACTGAAGAATAAGATAAGATATAATAAGAAGTTCCAAATGTTTGGAGCTGTAAGAGATCTTAGTTCCCACTCAGATTTTATGAATGGGTGTGTAAAGGCTTATTGAGTTTATGGATATGCTCAGAATCACACAGCTGTAACTAGACTCACAATTCCACGTTCTCTAACTGCAGTAGCATGTAGGTTTTGGAAGAAGACAGATAAAAATTCAAATACTGGCTTTGACACTTAGTATTACTCGTATGACTTCCAGCAGGTCCCTGAGCTTCAGGAACTTGTTGACAGTGATCTCTGAACCTCAGTTTTCTTTTTATAAAATTGGAATAATAATAGTGTTTAAGAGTATCTACTTCTTTTACATTATTATGAAGATTAAATACAAAGCTACACAAAGCTCTCAGCATATCATTTTCATATTACACTTCATTAACCACCAAATGTCTAGTTCACAGACCAGTTCTTCTGGGGCAGTGGAGCAGGTTCTGAACAGGCCAAAGAAAGGGCCTAGAAACAACATGGAAAAAGTATGTTTTATTTTACTGGGGGAAATTTATAAGACATCAGTAATTGCTCCAGTAGTTCAGTGGTGAGAGGCTACAGCACCCCCATCCCTCAGTGCTTCACCAAACAGCACCTCCTGTCCTTAGTGGTGCTTGTCCAGTGGCAGCCAGCTGGGCAAGTGGCATGTATCCTTTCCACAGTGCCTTTAGTTCTGTGCCCATCCCACTCAAAGGGGCGTTCATGTGAGGCTGAATATGTTCCAAAGCAGTGGCATCATCAACATCCACTTGCTTATTTGCTCCTTGAACTCAGCATCCCAAGGAACAAACTTCCTGGAAACGTATGAAAAAGGAGCTTCCTAAAGGCAGCACTAGCTTGCTCTGGTGCCCAGTGTGCAGAGGAGAAAGCCAGTGTCCCTCCAGGTAATCTGCATCTGGACCTTCCCACCCAGTATTGCTCTCACTGCCCCCTTAATTTGACTAGGTTTGGGGCTTTACATTTATCGATTCAGGGACATGGTGTTTTTCTAGCTCCATTTTCTTTCCAGATGATACAACCACAGTAGTATTATTACACACTACTTCACCCAACCATGAATAATGAGGTTGCTTTTTTGCAATTAATCAGTAATTCTAAGAAAGAATAATGTAGTAAAACTTGCTTCCCTTTTTAAAGATTAAGAAAATGTTTCTGATAGCAACCAAAAAAAATGGTTTCTTCTTTCTTTCTTTCTTTTGTTCTTTCTTTCTTTCTCTCTCTTTTTTTTTTTTTTTTTTTGAGGTACTGGGGATGGAATCCAGGGACATTCTACCTCTGAGCTTCACTATTTTTTATTTTGAAACAGGGTCTGAGTTGCAAATGGCCTCACTAGGTAGAAGCTGAGGCTTCCAAGAATTGCAATCTTCCTGTCTCAGCCTCCCAAATGCTGGGATTGCAAGCATGCACCAACAATAGTTTATTTTTTTAAGGA
Source organism: Muscardinus avellanarius (assembly GCF_963383645.1). Taxonomy (NCBI): domain Eukaryota; kingdom Metazoa; phylum Chordata; class Mammalia; order Rodentia; family Gliridae; genus Muscardinus; species Muscardinus avellanarius. Next base: position 48,081,787 of record NC_137803.1, on the reverse strand, counting down.
TTAAAAGTTCTTCCCCTTTCAATCCTAACAAGTGCGGTAACAGTGTAAGGTAGGCAACTTATGCCGTATCTAGGATTAAATATGACATCAGGTATACAGTTAGCTCTCTCACTCTAAGTGGATCTTTTTATTGTGTGAGGGATTCTTGAAGGAAGGAAAAGAAAAAATTAAATGCGCACAGAATATTTTTGAAAATGCTTGGATGCAAACTCAATAGTTTTTTAATAAAAATGGGAACCAGATTAAATCCATTAATAGCATTTCTTCATAAAAGGTGATACGCTTGCTTTCGTCAGTAAATCATACATATCTAAATCATATGCTTTTAAGGAAGTCTTGTGTGGATTCAGGAGTTAATTTAAAAGAAAGTGAAAGCAAATTTGGAGTTGACAATATGAGAGCTGTTAGTAGAAAAATTGTCATTGATTGGTCTCGGCATGGGGCACACACCTGTGATTCCAGTACTTGGGAACCTGAGACAGAAGGATCATAGGTTAGAGGAAAGCCACAGCAACATAACAATACTCCTAGCAACCAAGCAAGAACCTTCTCCAAAACAAAAATAAAATATTCTTGGAGTGTAACTTGGAGGTAAAAAAAAAAATCCCTGGGTTCAATCCCTACACACACACACACACACACACACACACACACAAAATCATTGTTGGAACCAAAAAAGCTAAGATCAGGGGCTAGCTCCTTATAGAGATCCTAAATATGCTCGTGTGTGGTGTGTGTGTGTGTGTGTGTGTGTGTGTGTGTGTGTGTGTGTTGGGGGGGCCAACAGAAACAAAAAGAGCTATAGAAAGAAAGAAAAGAATCCAAAAGTAGTCTTAGAAGCTAAGAGGAGAAAGAGAAGCAGACAACCAGTAGTTTCAAATACTGCAACACTGAAGCCTACAAAGGTTTTTTGTTTGATTTTTTTCTGTACCAAGTCCGTAGGGATAAAGGGATGCTAGCAGACAGGTTAGTTTTGAAGCTGTATATTCAGAAAAAGAATATAAATTTTACTTAGATTGCACTGTATTGAATATAACTTGAGCAAAATGGAGGGGGAGGCTATAGGCTCCAAGACAAATTTGGTTCTAATGCTATCTAATGGAAAGTTTGAATTATCTAAACATAAGAATGGATCATCATTAATTCTAATACAATAGCTACTGGTGAAGTTTTCAAAAAAAAGTCGTGTCAGGGAATTTCATATGGTGACAAAAGAGTATTTTTTTAGAAAAGTTGCCAGTAAAAAGAAAGATAAAATAGTAGTTTCATGAGAAAGAGAAGGGAGACAGAGACAAGAGAAGAGGAGAAAAGACAAGAGAGGATTAACAGGTAGTCAGAGACTTCCTGGCAGGAAAGTGGCAGACACCCAGTGTAATTTTTATTGATTTTGTGACTGAAGTAGGAGGAAAAGTCAGCTGAGCATGAGTGCTTCAAACTGCCATTAGGAATTTGAAATGAGTAGAAAATGTTCAGATTATCTTCTGTACAGAATGAGCTAGAGAGTTGGGTGTGAGGGAGGGGTAAGAGGCGCGGTGAGCACAAGGAGGCCTGACTGGGGTTGAGTAATAACTACAAACAGCATTGCCCAAATTAAGTGGTATTATTTTAACAAATGACCCAATAAGGCAGAGTTTATTATTATGCTGAGCAATGAGACTTCACAGTGGATCACTGAGTTGGAAGTTAATCTTTGGAAGCATATCTGAAGCTCCGTTTATAATTTTAAATGCGGTCTTCAGACAGCATTTAAACAGGAATAGCTTAGAGAGAGATGAACATTATTTCAACTTTCAGACAAAAACTACACTTTGTTTCTACAAAAATATGACTTAATTTCAATGAGCTCATAATGTCTATAGAAATGTTCTTAAATAATGTAGATATAGACAATTTAGTTTCTTAATCCATTAACCATTGTTAGATACTTACAAACCAGAACATAGTTTAATTTCTCTTAACTTGATAGCTGATAATGATTGTTATCAAAATAATCATTCATTTCAATTTGCCTTGGCCAAGTGCCCACTGTGTGCTAGGACTCTTATAAGTCTCTCGTGATATCAGGATGAGTAACTTGGAATTGTTACTTTCAAAGAGATTTCACAGTGTAGATGAGAGGATGGAAGCCATGTGTGCACACACCTGTAATCCTAGCACTTGGGAGGTTGAGAAAGGAGGATTGCAGGCTCAAGACCAGCATCAGTAACTTAGTGAGACTTTCGGCAAACGAGTGAGACCCTGTTTCAAAATGAAAATTATTAAAAGAACCGGAGGTGTAGCTGGAGATAAAGTGCCTCTGAGTTCAATCTAGTACCTTAAAAAAAAAGAAAAAAGAAAAAAGAAAAGAAAAGAAGATGGAAAGATAAAACATGAAATGTACTGCAGGACACCCTAGAAACCTGGAACACAGCATTTCATGGATCTTGGGAGATTCACAGGTATTGGCAGGGAGATGATGGGCCTTAATCATAAGATGGCATTTTTGCATCAGGCACTGGGCTGAAGAAAGAGCACAAAGTAATGAATGGGGCAAGGTGATCTCAGGCTATGGAGTGACACAGAGATGGCGATGGCGTATGAGGTGACGGTGCCCGAGTACAGAGAGGCACTTCCAAAATGGAGGGCTAAGCAGGAGGGAAAGAGGGTTATCAGCATTGTTTCATTCCTGCCAGAAGAAACAACTGAGCCCTAAAAGATTTAGGAATGATCCAGGAAGAAAAGTATTGGGAAAAGGGAAAAGAGCACTTCAGGCAGAGCATACCTTAAATGTCCTGAAGTTAAAAATAAAATCATAATGTGTGGAAAACTTCATGCAACTAAGTGTTTATGACACATATACCCTTAGGAAGGGATGACACATACACCTTTAGAAAGGGATAGTGTGTTGTGCTAGGAATAGCTTAGGCTCATTTTACTGATAAGAAATGAAAGAGTTATAGAGGCAAGAAAGAAGGCGGAGTGGTGGCACAAGCCTGAAATCCTAGTACTTGGGAGGCTGAGACTCAGAGGACTGCAGATTCAAGGATAGCCTCAGCAACTTGGCAAGGCCCTTGGCAATTTAGTGACATTTTGTTTCAAACTAAAAAATAAAATAGGTTTGGGAGTGTAGCTTGGAGGGAGGATATCTCTAGGTTTAATACCTAGTGCCAAAAGAGACAAAAAAGGAGGAGGAAAAGGAGGAAGAGGAGGAGGAGAGAGAGAAAGGAGGAGGAGGAGGAGGAGGAGGAGGAGGAGGAGGAGGAGGAGGAGGAGGAGGAGGAGAAACTATCACACTGATCAAAACAGAAGAACTACAGCTTCAACCAGGTCTATCTATTTCACAGCAAATGCCTTGCACTTTTCTTTGAATTTTTCATACCACTGTAATCATAATAGTTCCATCATAATATAGAAACATGTATGCTAACTTCTATTTTGCTTGTTTTTACTTAGAAGAAAAAAATGCCCTTCCATAAAAGAAGATATAATAAAACAAAACTTAATAATAACAGAGGAAAAATAAATAAAACATTTATATGTGCAATGGAGAAATGATTCAAGTGTATTGTATTAAAATAGCTTAGCTTACTTGCCTTTTGTCCATTTATAAAATATAACATGAAAATTCTAATTTATTAGATAAGAGATTAAAAGTGATATGGTGTGTGACAATATTTAGTAGAACAATAGAACTAAGCTCTCTGGAGTCTGTTTCTTATCTTTGACTATATTGACCACTGCCTCAATTAGATCATCTCATCTCTGTAAAATAGTGAAGTTATGGTCTTTTCCTGCCTTTTTTCAGCAGCTCCCAAATTCACAAGCAAGTAACTTGCCATCAGACAATCTTCATTAGCCAAATTGTCATGACTGGTCAATTCTGATGCTTAGAAACAGTACTGAAAGATCAGGAAATGCTGATTTTCCCTATTAAAGTAGCTAACAAATTGGGCATGAAGAGAAAGTATCGCAGAGTGATGACCATGGGAACGAGATAATTAAAATGAGATCATTTAATAATGTTTACCTTAGGTGAGAGGAGAACGGACTTCTGAAACATAGCCCATTAAGCCACAGCAGAAAAAAGGAAGCAAGGACATTCTGAAAATGCTCCACAACCCTGAATCTCTCTAGGGTGGCCAAGAAAAACACCCTGTGATGAAAAATTATTTTTATAAACACCATGAACTAGAGGCATGAACGGAACAGAAATTATGATACTGACCAGTCATACTGAATGGGACATTCACAGGCAAAAGCAGATGGCATGAGTCAAAGAACGTGTGACATGTCTATTCAGGTATCTCCCATTAACAAAGATTATGGGAAGAGAGGCATGTAGATATTCTATGAATAAAAAATAAAAAGAATAGTTTCACAATGTTAATAAAAACAAGAGGAGGGGCAAGCCAATTGTGGGCTAGAGTCTACATAAAAAGGTCATTGTCAACATCATTTACATTATGATGTGAAACTATAATGTACAAATAAAAGTACAAAATAAATAAATAAATAAAATAAAATAAATACATACATGCAGAGAAAAAAGAGTTCTAGTCTATAAGTAATTGGCTTTTAAGTGAAGGAAAGGTTCTTGTTTGGTACAAAAACTAAAGCCCTAAATATGCAAAGTTTATTTCATTTCTTGCTCTGTTGCTGCTTGTTTTCTAAAGAGCATTTAGCTGAAAGTAATAGAAACATCAAAAACCTTCAGGAAAAGATATACCACCCTCAACTTCATCTTATAGTGCAGTTTCAATAGTCAATTTTTTTATGCGTTTTAGAAAATTTTAGGGGAGGGAGTCTTTCTTTCTTTCTTTCTTTCTTTCTTTCTTTCTTTCTTTCTCTTTTCTTTCTCTTGAGGTACTGGGGCTGGAACCCAGAGGCATTCTACCTCTACACACCAGCCCTATTTTACATCCTTTATTTTGAAACAGAGTCTCACTGTAGGTAGTAGCTGAGGCTGTCCACCAACCCAGATCCTCCTGTCTCAGCTCCCAAAGGCTGGAATTACAAGCTTGCACCACCACACCTGGCTCCAGGGGAGTAATTTCTAACCATTGCTACATGGAACAAAAAGAAATCAGAGGAGATTAAACTTCCCTAATAACATAATTGGAAAAGAGACCAGTTTAAATGAATAAAATATCAATTTTATAGAAGGTCTTAAATTGAATTTCATTTTCTGACCCAGAGTTATATATGCATACAATTAATGGCTAATGAATGCTAAAAAATAGAAGTCTTTCAAGATTTAGCTTAATATAGGGAAGATGATTATTTATCAATGAATATGCTATAAAAACTTGTTTTGAACAAAACACTTAATAGATTAAAATTATATAATTGAACATGTAGATAAAATTTGTGTGAAAAAATGTGCACTCAATACATACCAGTCCAAAGGTGGTCTGAAGAGCCCTACTGTGCAATTCCATATCACTTTACTTTTTTCCACTGTTATTTTTCATACCATTTCCTCCTCCACCACCCAACTATTCCCCTTCTAAAATATCTGACTGGTTCTTCTTTTTGCTTTTCAAGATTTAGCAATCTGGAAATAAAATTTTCCTATTATAGGATGTCAAAGAATAACAATGATTAATTAAACTCACCTTCTATACTCATTAAATAATGTTATATGGTTAAAATGAAATATTTAGGTATAAATAAAATTCAGTGAGCTAACTATGTGTTGTGGTAGTTTAGAAAACTAACTGATAGGAGGATATCAATGTATAAGTTTATGACTGTTTCTGGAATTTAAAGTAAGAATTATTCTATATAGACGTGCACCACCAATATGGCAGCCACCAGATAACCACAGGTGGCTGTTGAGTACTTGAAATGTTGCTAATCCAAATTGAGATGTAATATATTTTATATTAATATATTTTAATGCAATATATTTTAACACAATATATTTTAATAATATATTTTAATGTAATATATTTTATATAATATATTTTAACATATTACATGCAATATAATATATATTATATATTATATGTGATATATTATATAAAATATATGTTGCATATGTATATATACACACATATACCAGAATTTGAAGCCATAGCATAAAGAGTTAAAAATATATGCCGGGTGTGGTGGCACACGCCGGTAATCCCCGCACTTGGGAGGTGGAGACAGGAGGATCCTGGAAGTTGGAAGCCAGCTGCACTGGCTTAACAGACCCTGTTTCCAAATAAAAAAATATAAAATAGGTCTGGGAGTATAGCCTGGAGGTAGAAGAGGTTCCAGGAACTCCAGTACCACCAAAAAATTAAAAAAAATATATATAGTATATTATTTATACAATTAAATATATTTTAGGTAAATATGTTAAATGAAATATATTTTAAATTAATCTCATCTGTTTTTCATACATTTCTATTTGGGCTACTAGAAAAAAATTTTAAAAAATTTATTGGTGCATTGTATTCATACCTCATAATGGAATGAAAAATTGGGGTAGGCATACATGCACACATTGCCCAGTTAGCCCCTACCCGATCCCCACCCCATTCCCTCCCCATTCCTCCTTCCCACATGTGGCTTAGTGGCTGACATCAGTGTGTTTGCTTAAACGCCATGCAGGGCTCATATTGTATTTCCATTGGAAATCCCTTGATTCTTGCTGTTCAAGGGGTGGGTCCCTGGCTATCACCACTGCATCGACAGGTTCTTGTGAGAAATGCAGAATCCTGGGCCTCACTCAAGAGCTGCTGAATCAGAATCTGCATTTTAACAAGATATCCAAGCTACTTGTAGTCATATGACAACTTAATCAAGTTTTTTTTATTTTAGTAGAATCGCAGTGTACATAATACATTGTAGGATTGTAAGTGTGTGTGTGTGTGTGTGTGTGTGCGCTTGTATTTTACTGGGAACTGAACCCAAAGGATTTCTACACTTGAGTTATACCCCCCAGCATTTTTTATTTTTATTTTGAAACAGGGTCTCACTAAGTTGCCGATGGTTTTGATTACTTAGTGAGGCTGTCCTGGAACCTGTAATTCTCCTGTCTCAGCTTACTAAGTACTGGGATTACAGGTGTGCACCACTACTTCCAGCTTGTACTCATGATTCTTTAGACTTCACTTGAGGGCATAGTAATACTTTTTAAATATTAATTTTAATAAATAACCGGATATTTCTTTCTTACTATAATTGTTTCCCCATATTGAAAAAAATAATAATGGATAGAACTACTGTCCTTGTGATGCTTCCATTAAGAGTTCTGGAATTTATGTGCTTTTTACACTAAAACAGTAGGAGACAGTGGCCACATGAATGATAGAATATAAATTTCATAAGTATATTTTCCTTCTTGAAATAGAAAAGAAAAATTGGGATGAAAACAATTATTGGAGAAAGTCCAACAATGCTGCAAAGGTCTAATTGCCAGCCCCATCTCCTTTGGGAGTCCAGTAAATGAAGGTTATTGTTAAACAGTGCAGGCAGATGGAGTGTTGTCGCCTTTGTCTGCTTCCCAATTTGCAGTCTGGGAAGGAAGGAAAACCAAGTGATAACCCTTTCTGTTTCCTTTTTTGCTCTTGTTGCTACTAATATTTTCATTCGGTTCAGAATTTTGCCAGTACTTATGGAGGAATTTAGATTGAGTTTGTTGGTTCTGAAAGCAAAGTTTCATGCTAATGAATCATGAAAAAGAAAGCTGGCCTAATTATAGCCAAATGGTGCAAAATAATCTTTCTTATGATTGCCTTTGATTAGGTGTAGGCTGCTGTGCTCTCTGCAGGGGACTGCAGATTATCACAGAAATGCAAGGTGCCCACTGACTGCAGGAACAGGACTTGCAGAAAACAAAACATTGCAGTTGTACTGTATTTTAAAAGTCATGTATTAAAGTTTCCTTTACTACTAATAAATTGAACTTTTTACCTCCCTACTAATGGGAAATGTTCTCATGTTCTAAAAGTAAATACTCATCAACTGATAATGAAGTATATTTACCCATAAGCCACTAACACTAGAAAATTTTAGTTAGGCTTCATTTGCATATAAGAGAGAAAAATGATTTCTTTAACTTACTACCACAAAGGATGAGTGATACTGACTAGTAGTAAAAAATGAATGTTTTAACAAATGGAGTTCAAATAATTTTCTTTTACTCTATGTCATAAAATGCACACTATATTATCTAAAGACTTACAGCTTTTGGAGGCTTCTTTCTCTCTCATAACCACCTGCCTCCCTCTGTTCATTTCTAGTTTCTTTCCTTCTTACTCCCAATCACAGCCTCCCCATCCACAGCCCTATTTCATGATCTTTCTACTGGAGGCTTTGCTGCTTTCGGGTCATTCTTTCTTTGCTTCCTGGCTTGGATTTCTAGAGAAAATAGTTAGATAAAGGCACTTAATATCGAGTATTTTTAAGAAGATGTTCAACCTCATTAAGTCTTAAAAAGATGCACATTAAGCTACAGTGAGATTCTATTGCATATACAACAATTTCACTCCCAAGTATATACTTGATAAAAATGTGTATACGTGTACACCAAAATGAGAGAGAATAGAATCTGATTATCCCATCTCCCACCAAAGTTTTAACCCACACCATAAGTCATTTTCAAAAGATGTTTCAACCAATGAGCAGGTACAGGAGCTGCTTATTTCCAAAGCTTGCAAGAGAATTTTCTGCAACACCTACCTCTACAAGAAAGCTGGATCCTAACAGCTGTATAACCTTCCTGACATGGTAGCAGCAAGCAACTCTGTCATCTTTTGCAAGACATGAGTACAGAGGAGCCCAATGTGCATGGAAGGGTTGCAGTGTCAAGTGCAAATCTTGGTGCTGGGAGCAAAACCCAGAGGTACTTGTGCAGGGACCTCAAGTTCCATGCAGCAAACAACTGCCTGGGAACTCTCTTCTGTTGTCCCCTTTGCTCAACCTGATTCCACAATGAAGCCTGCTCAATTTGCATTTCTTGCCTCTTCATAATTTCTGTCTTGACTTGAGCAAAAGTACTCTGTAATGATTGGTATCAAAAAGACATGTATTAGAATGTGCCAAAGTTCCAAACTGGAAACTGTAAAGATGTCCTATAATAGAAGGATCGACAAATATATAATATTTACCCACATCACAATATTACAGAGCACTGGTTGGCAAACCATGGCCTGTTGGCCCAAATTACCTTAAGCCTGGTTTATTTATAGCACATGGGCTAAGAATTTATTTCAATTTTTTATTTCAGTTTTTAAAGATTATTAAAACAATAATAATTACAACAAAAAAGAATATCTACTAGAGACTATTGACAGATTACAAGCCATAACTGGATTTTTTAAAAATAAGTTTGCCAATTCCAAACATAGCAAAAAGAATGAACAAACTCCAAACCATAAGCAACAACATGATTGGATTTCAAACAACATGTTAAATAAAGAAATTATATCCAGAAAGCAAACCAGTTATATAAAAACAGACAAAATTAGCTTATGATCATAGAAATCAGGTTGCTGGTAACATTGGACCAAATAAGAAAGGATAAAGCAGTGCTTTTAAAGAACAATTTGTGTTCCACAGATACCTTCAGTTTGTAGATATATTCATATTTTTATTTTTATGACATGTGTAAACTTGAACACATATATTGAAAAATATAAGTTGCTTGAACAACTTAAATATTACAGGTTATAGAGAAGCACAATTTAAATTATTAAAGGTTTCCCTTCTCTTTGGGTCACATAAAAGTCATAGAATTTATGGTCTCCAAAAAATGAAAAATGATGCTTCATCTTTGTGTAATTATGATTGCCATGGACATCTTCATTTTTCAAAGCAACAGGTTCTTTTCAGGTATTGCTACTGAATGCAAAACAGATGGTCTTCCCCCATACTGAGAACTCTGCAGCCTCCGTGCTTGATTCTCTACTCTTGATCATGACCTCTCACCAATATCATTTTTAGTCCATTGTTGTTTTTGTTATAAAACACCTAAGACTTAATAATTTATAAAAATAGAAGTTTATTTGGCTCATGATTCTGGAGGACAGGAAGTCAAGAGCATGGTACTGCCAGCTGCTCTGGCATCGACAAGGTCCCTGAGCAGCATTGCACCTTAGTAGTAGGTACCATGTGGGGGGACGGAGCAAGCCTGCTAGGGGCTCTCTCTCCCTCTTCCACTAATGCTGCCCTTGAGGCGCGACCTGCCTGATCTCAGCCAATATAATGACCTCCCAAAGGCTCCACCTCTAAATACCACTGACATACAAGTTTGAAGAATAGTTGTAAACACAGGAACTCTTAGGAGACGCATTCAAACCATAACAATATCCAGGACGTATGCAATCTTGTGGACTTACCTTGAACATGCACCCACATTCCAAACACTTTTCTCCACCTTGGCTGCTATAAACATAGCTCCAGCTGCAGTCACATTTTTTCTGCCTTTATGTCTTAACTATTTCCTTGCTTCTGCCTTGTCCATGTGATCCTTCTCCTGAGTGTATTTTCAGCATAGAAGTTAGATTGATCCTTTGAAAACAGATTTACAGAGTCACCACGTCTCAGGTCAAAACCCTTCACCAACTCCCCTTTCTCTCTAGACAAGACAAAGCCTTTACAGTGGTTTCAGGGAAAACATGGAGTCATACTCTCTCCTGCAAAAAAAGGCCACTCCCCTTAATTAAACTGGCTTCGTGTTGTATCATTGAAAATACCAGGCACATTCCTTTCTTAGACCTTTCCTAGCTCTTTTTCTTTCTGGATTACTTTTCCTCCAAATGTCTTCACAGGTAAGACCTTTACCTCCTTAATGCCTTTACTAAAGTCTCCTCCCCCTGCAAAGAGAAGCTATTGTGATGATTCTGAGATTGTCAGATGCTACTGTCAGCCCCTAATACCCTGTTTTAATTGTAATTATTGCACTTAATATGCCAGGTAATATGGTTGTTTATTACTCCCCTTTTTATTAACCATATTTTTCAGCTAGCACATTAATTTTTAAAGGATAGTGATTATTTATTTGTATCTATATCAGTGCTGAGCACATACAGAGTTTCAATAAAACTGTTGGCTAGATCTATGAATGGAGCCCTGACTCACAGACACATCATTGTGCTGGCCACTCTGAGTCCTGCCACATTTCATGAATGGGTCTAGGGTGAGACGGGTCATCACTACGCAAGAACTCCATGATCTCTCTTCTCCATCCAAGAAAGGGCACCGAATTCGCTTTCTGTGCTTCTGTGCACTGTGTGTGTGTGTGTGTGTGTTACTGGGAACTGAACATAGAGGAATTCTAACTTAGAGCTACATCTCCACCCTTCTTTGTTTTTAAATTAGAAGACCATTTAAAAACATGGTACATCATTATGTTCATAATATATTAAAATTTTTATATTACTCAACATACAAAACATAACCCTAATTATATATAAATTATAATACAGCATGTAGCTACAAATAATAGTATTACATTATTATTTTTTATTTTGAAAAAGGGTCTCCCTAAGTTGCTGAGAGTCTCTCTGTTACTGAGGCAGGCCTCTAATCTTTCATCCTCCTACCTCAGCCTCCCAAATACTGGGATTACAGCCCAGTTTCTGTGCTGCTTTTGACATTATGTATTAGAAAACCAAAGCTCATGAAATTTCTTTTTAAACAGCCTAACCTGTAAGCCTTGGTCCAAACCTTTTCTGTTTGTAATAAGGAAGGAAAAATGAAGGAAAGACAGTTATCTATCACTCATAAATATGTCTTTTATTCCAGCTCCAGGGCTATGAGTGTTGGAAGCAAACTTTAGAGTTTGCTTGTCTTTTGGTCTTTTGATACTAACTTGGCTTTTGGTCTATTGATACTAACTTGGCTTTCTGTGGCTTTATAACTAGAAGGCCTGGTACCAATTTTATAAAAGCCAGTGTTTGTAGTTTTTCAATTGAGTATTTAAAATTAGTAGTTTTTTGCCAGGCATGGTGGTGCATGCTTATAATCCCCATGTTTGGGAGGTGGAGACAGAAGGATTGTGCAGGTTTGAAGCCAGCCTTGCTGGCTTAAGATATCCTGTTTCCAAATTAAATATAAAATAGGTCTGGGAGTGTAGCCTAGAGGTAGAAAGGCTTCCAGGAACCCCAGTACCACCAAAAAAAAAAAAAATCAGTAGTTTTTATTTTATAGTATTAAATGATTTTTAGTCTATGTCATGCTATCACGTAATATACACTATTTCTCCAAACATTTCTTCCAAGATCATGAATGTGCTTAACAGAAGGAAGGCAATGCAAAACCTACCAAGAAAAACGGACATCCATGTGAAACTTAGCTGTAATATTTTAAGTCCTTGGCCATTCCTAAGATGAGCAATAATGCTATTATTAAAACAAGGAGATGATTTTAAATTCTAAGTATAACTATATTTTGTTCTACAATTATAAGGTCAAGCTTGGATCCTAATTGTTAGTGGGACTGATAAAAATGTATTTTGATTTATCTTAAATAAAATGGTTTATCCTCCCATAAAGTGAAGAAAAAATGATGGAGAAAGAAAAAGCCTTTAGAAGGCAAAGTTAATGAGCTAAAAAATATAGGTCACTTAGCATAAATATTATTAGTGGTTATATAAAATTATGACATTCTTCATCAACGTTTGTTTTTATTAAAAATGTTAATGACACAGCACTCCAAAGGAGGACGTTCAAAATGGCGACTGTGGGACGCAGCACATCTCAGTAGCTGAAACAAATAAAGTTCAACTATTGAGAAGGCAGCATCTAGACAAGCAAAATAAATACAGCTTACAAAACAAAACAGAAACAGGAATCACAGCACAAGGAATTCAATAACTCTGAACTGTGAGACCCATTGCAAAAAGCCCGAGCACATGACTGACCTGCTGCAGGTGCCATCACGGTCTACAGGACCAAAACATGAGCCCCAGTGTGGCAGACTCAAGAAATCCAGATAAATAATCAAAGTGCTTAAAAGCAGCCACAGACCTCCAACATCTTAAGTGGCGAATGGCACCCAAGCCAAAATCCTGTGTGCTCACCAAAGGCGACACCCACAGTGGCACAGCCCTCCAGAGACCCAGAGAAGGACCAGGTAACAGTGTGCACACAGAAAAGCCTCACAATCCAGTAGCATATTGAGCCTTCCAGTGACTGAGACCAGGGCAGCCAGGTAATCGTGTGTGCCCAGAGAAGTGACCCAGTGGGCTAATCCAGTTAGAACCTCCAGAGGCACAGGAAAGGTTCCTAAGGCATGGTACCTGCACAAAGTCATAGGAGAACATGCCAAGTCTATATTAGATGCCCTCTGCACAAAGCTGTCAGAGGCAAGAGAGAGGATCATGCTCTGCATGACTGGGTTCAAAAGCTGACAACAGGGTACAGAGCAAATAATAGACATTGGAATATCCTCCAGAATCTACCAGTGATCAGACAATACAAATATTATATGGACCCAGCCCCATATTTGTAAATTAGTAGTACTTTTTTATTTGTTTTTGTTTTCTTGTTCTGTTTTTTGTTTTCCTTTTCTGTCTTAAATTTTGTTTTTTGTTTTGCTTTGTTGTCTCACAGTTGCTAGTTCTTTTTATTTTATTTTATTTTTGTCCTTTATTCTTTTCTCTTCTCTTCCCTTTCTTATTCCTTTTCATTTTGTTTTTTTTTGTCTTTGAAGTATAATTGTTAACTTTTGTTTCTTGTTTTGTTACTTTATTCGTGTTTGTTTGCTCCTTCTCCCCCACCCCCATTCCTTTCACAAACTGTCTTCTCTCAAAACTTTATTTTCCCTTACCATATCTCTGTGTTTAATATTCAAGGTAATTTATATCTGCATACGTAAATACTCTACTTACTACAAGAGTCCTACTATCTAACCTTCTCTCATTCTAATCCAGATACTTCCTTATTATACTTAAATTCTTACTCAACCTAACCATATCCTCTACCTTACCCAAATTCTATACCCATCACCCCAGTTTCTTCCCCATTAACCAACCCTCACCATTGGAAAAAGACAAGATCAAAGAAGGACCTCCCCACATCATATAATAATCAAAATGACCAACATAGAGGACAGGGAAATAATCTTAAAAGCAGTGAGAACAAAAGGACGAGTGACATATATGAGTAAAACAATAAAAATCCCAACAGACTATACAGCCCAAGTCATGAATGCCAGGAGAGACTGGTATGATGTGATCCAGACTCTGGAAGAAAACAATTTTCAACCCAAACAGCTATATCTAACAAAATTATTATTCAAAATTGATGGCAAAACAAAATGTTTCAAGATAAACAGAATCTCAAAAATTTTATGAATTCAAAGCCAACACTAAAGGAAATCCTTAAAGAAATAAACCATAAAGAAGAAAAAAGAAGCAGACTTCAGAACTAGAGAAGAGATGAAGTTGATCAGTGGGATATCTAAGTAAAGAATAATAGGATACCAAACAGAAGACAGAACACAAAATGTCAGGAAACAAAAAATCATATTTCAATAATAACTCTAAATGTCAAAGGACTTAACAATCAAAAGACACAGACTGGAAATCTGGATTAAAAAACATAATCCAAACATGCTATTTACAAGAAACTCACCTTACAGCCAAAGACATTCACAGACTAAAAGTGAAAAAATGGAAAAAAAAAACATATATCATGCAAATTAAGAACGAAAATGGGCAGGTGTAGCAATGCTGATATCTAACAAAACAGACTTGAAGCTAAAACACATCAGAAAAGACAAAGCAGAGCACTCCCTTTTGTTAAAAGTAGCAATCCACCAAGAAGATATAATGATAGTAAATGTTTATGCCCCAAATGTGGGGGCAGCCACATTTGTAAAACAAACCCATCTGGACATCAGATCTCAAATAGACCCAAATACAATAATATTGGGAAACTTCAAAACACCTCTTATACTACTAGATCAGTCTTCAAGGCAAAGATGAGTAAAGACTCTTCAGAATTAAAGAAAGCTATAAGCCAAATGAACCTAATAGACATATAGAGAATATTTCAATCAGGAAAAACAGAATACAAATTCTTCTCAGCAGCCCATGGAACCATTTCCAAAATAGATCATCTCCTGGGCCAGAGAGCAAGCACCAGCAAATTCAAAAGATGTATTATAATTCCCTGCATTTTTTTAGACCATAAAGGAATGAAAGTAGAAATCAAAAACAGGAAACCCAAAAGAAACTACTTAAAAACATGGAGATTGAATGATATACTATTGAACAATGAGTGGGTAGGATCAGAAATTAGGGGAGAAATAAAGAAATTTCTGGAATTAAATGAAAATAGAGAAACAACTTACCAAAATTTATGGGAACTTTGAAGGCAGTGTTAAGAGGAAAGTTTATAGCATTGAGTGCCCACATAAGATCAGAGAGTCAAGGACCTAGAAAGACTGCAACAGTGTAATACCAAAGCCAGCAGAGGGCAGGAAATTGTTAAAAACAGAGAAGAAATAAATGAAGTCAAGAAGAAAAAATATAATTCAAAAAATCAACAAAACAAGAAGTTGGTTCTTTGAAAATATTAATAAGATTAACAAACCCCTGGCCAACCTAACCAAAAGAAAGAGAGAATCAACTTGAATTATTAAAATCAGAAATGAAAAAGGAGACATCAACAGACAAGAAATTCAAAGGATTATCAGAAACTATTTTGAAAATTTATACTCCAATAGACTGGAAAACAGGGAAGAAATTGATAGATTTCTAAGCACATATAATCTACCTAAACTGAACCAAAAGGACATAGAAAGCCTAAACCAACCAATAGCAAGCGAAGAAATAGAAACAGAAATAACAATTTTGCCATAAAAAAAAACCCAGGCCCTGATGGGTTTCTAGCTGCATTCTAAAAAACCTTCAATGAAGAAATAATCCCAATACTTCACAAATTGTTCCAGGAAACTGAAAGAGATGGAATTCTCCCAAATTCCTTCTATGAGGCCAGTATCACATTAATCCCCAAACCAAATAAAAATACCTCAAGAAAGGAAAATTATGGACCAATATCCTTGATGAACATAGATGCAAAAATTCTAAACAAAATACTAGCTATATACATTCAAAACCATATCAAGATAATTGTACACCATGACCAAGTCGGTTTCATTCCAGAAAAGCAAAGCTGATTATACACAAATAAATACATGTTTTTCACTACATAAATAGAACTGGGAACAAAAACCACATGATCATATTAATAGATGCTGAAAAGCATTTGACAAAATTCAACACCCATTTATGTTAAAAAACACTACAGAAAATTGGAATGGAAGGAATGTCTTCCAACATCATTCAGGCAATATACAATAAACCCAAAGCTAACATCATATTGAATGGGTAAAAATTGCAAGAATTTTTTCTAAAATCAGGAACAAGACAATGAGGCCTATTATCACCACTCCTTTTCAGGATAGTCCTTGAGACTCTTGCCACAGCAATAAGACAATAGAAGGAGGTAAAAGGAATTCAAATAGGAAGAGAAGAATTAAAATTATTTGTATTTGCAGATGACATGATCTTTTATCTAGAAGACCCCAAAAATGCAACCAAAAGACTACTGTACCTGATTAACCAATACAGCAAAGTAACAGGATACAAAATCAATCTAAAGAAATCAGTTGCTTTTCTTTATGCCAACAATGAATCCACAATGAAAGAAATAAAGAAAACAATACCATTCACTATAACATAAAAAACCAATAAAACACCTAGGAATAACCCTAACCAAAGATGTAAAAGACCTCTACAATGAAAAGTATAAAATATTAAAGAAAGAAACTGAAGACCTTGGAAGATGGAAAGATCTCCCTTGCTCGTGGATACGTGGAATAAATATCAAAATGGTCATTTTGCCAAAAGTAATATATAGATTCAATGCAATTCCTATTAAAATATCAATGATATTCTACATAGACCTAGAAAAATCACCCGTGAATTTTACATGAAGGAAGAAAAGACCCACAATAGCCAAAGCAATCCTCAGCAATGAAAACCAGGTAGGAGGCATCATAATCCCGGACTTCAAATTATAATATAGAACAATAGTAGTAAAAACAGCATGGTATAGGCACAAAAACAGGCAGACTGACCAGTGGAATAGAATAGAAGATACAGAAACAAATCCACACACCACTAGTCAATTGATCTTTGACAAAGGGGCCAAACTTGTACGTTGGAGAAAAGACAATCTCTTCAACAAATGGTCCTGAGAGAACTGGCTACCCATTTATAGAAAGATGGAACTAAATCCTTACCTCTCACCATGCACAGGAATCAACTCGAGATGGAGCAAAGACTTAGAAATTAGACCAGAGACTGTGAAGTTATTAGAGGAGGGCATAGGCTCAACACTCCAACATACACACACACACACACACACACACACACACACACACACACACGCAGTAACTTTCTCAACAAGACCTCCAAAGCTCAGGAAATTAAAGCAAGAATTAACAAGTGGGATAGCATCGAACTAAAAAGTTTCTTCTCATCAAAAGAAACCATCAAGAACGTAAAGAGAAAGCCTACAAAATGGGAGAAGATCTTTCCCAACCACCACTCTGCTAAAGGGCTAATATCCAGAAGCTCCAAAGACTCTACACGAGCATACTCATGTCCATAGCAGCACAATTTGTAATAGCCAAAATATGGAACCTACCTAGGTCTCCATAAACAGATTAGTAGCTTGCAAAGTTATGGGAAATACACACAATGGAATTCTACTCAGCTATAAAAAAGAACAAAATCATGTCCTTTGACAGAAGATGGAAAAACCTGGAAATCAGCCAAGCGCAGAAAGAGACGGGATTTATGTTTTCTCTAATATGATCAAACTAGGGAGTATTAGGGTTACCAGAGGGACTCCAGACAATGAAGGAGAAACCTCACCAAAGCTAGAATGAACAGAAAGGAGAGAAAGAAGACTGAGGTTGATTAAGAAGAAGCTACATCAGAATTTGTGTAAAAATATAAATATGGCTTGTTTTTACCTAGACGCTCATTGTTAGGAGAAGGGGAAGGGGAAGTGGGGGGGGAGGGTATCAAGCACAGTCCGAATGTATGCCATTTTCAATATGTTCCACATAAAAATAAAAAATAAATTTAAAAAGTTAATGACACAAATTTTTTGTCTCTATGTATATCCAGAAGAACATAACTCACAATTACACACAATAAATAATAACTTAGTAAAATGTTTATTCTATTCATTTAAAAAACGAACACACAGTTATTCATGTGTAAGCAAATAGTTAGCATCTTTCTAATGTTCTGATAGATGATCAAAATCTGGCCGAGCGTGGTGGCCCATGCTCCTAATCCCCGTGCTTGGGAGGTGGAGACAGGAGGATTGTGCTGGTTTGAAGCCAGCCTCACTGGCTTAAGAAACCCTGTTTCCAAATTTAAAAAAAAAATGTATATATATATATATATATATATATATATATATATATATATAATTTCAATCTTAAGACTTTGATTGAAGCTAGGCCCCAAATGGGCACTCTCTTGGGGCAAAATTGTCATAGGTATCATAAATCTTTTAACTGTTCTTTTATAGGATCAATGTAACATTTATCACTTTGAAATATAATTTTTATAGTTTGAAGAAGTCATTTTTACACATTTCTTGATTCTTCTGCTAGGTTTCTCAATACTTTAGACATCTCATTATCAGAGACTAGGACTCATTCATTCATCCTTTTATTTACTCATATATACAAAGTACATGCCAATGTGCCTTATATATGTTCTCCCTCAGTAGATGTTTTCTGAATTAACAAAATGAACAAATTATTTAAGGTGAAGATGGATATACCTTTGACTTAAAAATATTATGCCTCCATTGAGAAAAACATCTCTTTTTGATGCAATTTTCCGCTTCTGAAAGGACCCAACCCAACTTTTGGATCAAGAAATGACAGTCATACCAGGTTGCTTTCACATCTATTTCCTTTCTCCAGTATCCTATGCTCCTGCTTTATAAGCCTTCTTGCCTTCTGCACCTCAGATTCCCCTGCTCTGAAGCGTAATTTAATCATGTTTACAAATTATATAATATTATTCAGGATAAACATGCTATGGGATGTGGTATGTGTGTGGAGAAGTGACATTTCTGCTCTCCCTTTCATCCTGACTATAAATCTCATGCTACTCTGAACTGGAAGCAACAAAGCAATATATAATCCAAGGTGATATAAAAATACAGCACATTTCCACTGGGTGATCCTAGGAGACTTGAGGAACATATTTTCTTTTGAAACATATATCTCTTACAGTTTTTCTTGCTAAAGGGCAATGAGAAGAAGTCGAATGCCGATTCCAGCACTGACAATAACCAACAGTTTCACTGAACCGTGATGGGCAAGTGAATGACCTTGGAAAATCACTTTACCTTTTGAGCCTTAGTTTCTTCATCTGTGAAAGTGGAGTCAAAATAAGTGATGTCTTACTTACCTTTGAAATCTTCCAAAATGTCAAGAAAATAGGGTAGTGCAATTTCTTATGGACAGATTTATATACACTGATGTATGTATGTAACATTAGAATTCTAATTGGGGACTTCTTAATAGATTAGGATGACAAATGAGTACATGATTTAAGTATAAATGACAGACAGCAGGATTGCAAATTTTAACTGACTCTCTTAAATATTAACTGCCTTGAATGTCCTCCAAAGATTCACATAGATACATCCTGGCTGCTGCTCATAATCAACACTGTGAAGGTTCACTCTTCTAGACTGTCCCACATTTTAGTTTCACTTAAATGCTCCACATGTTTGCATTTTCCATCTAAATTGCAAGCTTACTAAGGAAAGGTATCAATCATGCTTTTTACTTATTTCTATCATTCAAAGGACCAATGTATGTAGGCATTAGCGACCATAAGCATACAATATCTAAGCTGCTTTTTATCAATGCAGTTGGCAGTTTATATAAGCACCGTCCACATCACAATTCAACCAATTGTGGATCCAAAATATTTGAAAAATAATGTGTCTCTACGAAACATGTACAGACTTTTTTCCTTTGTCACTATTTCTAAACAATATCATAAAATAACTACTAATAACATGTTGTATTAGGCATGATAAGTAACCTAAAATGATATAATGTATACAAGAGAATTGTGTAGGGTACATGCAAATACTACAGAATTTTATAGAAGAGACATAAGTTTTGATAACTTGCTGAAACCAATACCCCAATGTATCTTAAGGGTATTGGGTATATTAATGGTAACTGCACCTGACTATTGTACCCATTGCTTCATAATGAGCATTAAACATGAACAATTTCAGATGCCCATGTGACATATGATGACAAGGATCAACATGAGTCCCATACATGACTGACATTTATTCCATGTCTCCATCTTTCTCTTTCAAATTTGAAGAACAGTGGATTTCCACCTGCCTTTTAGAGATATTACAGGGATTAAATAAACTAATGAAGCTGGTATATAAAAATATTTGTTAAGTGGTGGTTATCAATCTCATTTTTATCAGAGTAAATGCAATAACTATATACTTCCTTTTGTACATTTACACAACTAATCAGTAGTATTAGACATGTCTGTGTAAGGAGATGTCCCAACAGGGCCTTAAATATTTAACTTCTTAGCCCTGGAGAGGCCAACTCTGATGAAATTTGTTTTGAGAAATGCGATCTCATGGTTGAATTGTCCATAACTCCTATCTATTTTTTCATTACTTCAGATAAACATTCCTCAGATTTACAAAGTTTGGAGCGTTTGACTTTTTACTAAAAATAAAACTATTTTGAGGCTGACTATCTTAAAAGTAAGGTGGCTTGTTGAAACAACCTGGAAGCTATTAGCTCAAGAAATTGGTGAAAAACTATCTAGTGTAATTTTCTGACCAAAGAAAATAATTGCTTTCTCACAGTCTGAAAATTACACACCCGTTTCTCTCTCATAATACAACTGCCATTTCCAATTTCAAAATATGGCGAAGGCCTCAGGTTATCCACATAATCTTTGAACTTCAACATTTGAGACAATTATTTTCAAGGCAAAGTTTACACTGGATTTCATTTCACTCTTCTTCCAATTGACAGTATCACTATACAATTGATATTAAAACTGCTGCCATTAAATTGCTTTAACCAATATTTTTCTTATATGCTGTTCTTTAGCTCAACTTTCAAGCACTAAAGAATTTTGAAAGTATATTACAGAATATTAAGGGCACCAGGGCAAAAACACTTAGAATTATGAGTATAAGTAGTTTTTATCAGGGTAGATTTTTAAATATTTTATATTTCATTTCATTTTACTTTTTTGTGGTTTTGGTAATTGAACTCAGGGGAATTCTACCTAATTTATTTGGAAATGGGATCTTGCTAAATCTGAGGCTGGCTTCAGCTCTGTTATCCTCCTGTCTCAGCCTACCAAGTACTGAGATTACTGGTATGCACCACCATGCCTGGACTATAAAGTCATAAAGGTAAATAAAATTGACATAGTTTCAGCAATAATTAGTGACTGAAGAACCAAGAATCAGTCTAGAAATGAAACTTCTAGAAAAATCTCAAAGGATTCCTATTTCTGAGGAGTCATCCTCCAGAGTACCTCTCTGTGTCTTCAACTCCACTAAAGAAGGCCGATTCCTGAAAATGATGTAATTGAGTTTTTCTGGAGGACATTATGCTAAGCGATATTAGTCAGTCACAAAAAATAAGAAATTGGATGCTTTCTTTAATATGTGAAAGCTAAGGAGAAATGGGTCATAGGAGAAATTCTAGATGAAAAAAGAAATCCTATAGAGGAGCAAACAAGACAACCTAAATGAGAGGATGGGAGGAAGGAAGAAAGAAATTCTCTAAAAGACACAATGTACTTAAACATATCAAAGTCAACCACTAAGTCAAGCATGGGAAGGAGGGATGGAGAGGGAATGGGGTGGGGATTGGGTCGGGGCTAAATGGGTGATGTGTACATGTAAGCCCACACAAGATTTTTATTCCAGTATGATGGATGCATATAATGCACCAATAAAAAAATAAAAACAAAAAAGAAGGCCATTTCCCATGTGGACAAATCTCATTAAGGCAAAAATAACTCCAGAATACAAGCCTTTTTGAAATGCAAACACAAGAATTTTAGAGACTCAATGTTTGTTTCAGAATGTAAAGTCATCTAGTTTCTTTGGAGCAATGGCAGGAGCATCTCAACAGAGTCCTCAATGGCCAAGTTCTGGCCAATGGTATATTTTAAAAAATAATAATCATAAATGGGGATGCACTACTCCTTCCTTTCCTCTTCATTTTTTTTGTTTTGTATTACTAAACATAATTTTCTCAATTATAATGGAAATGAGCTATCTTTTTAAATCATCATACTCCCTTCTAGGATTCAAAATTACCCTGCTGTTCTAGAGGCATTGTTCTGCTTCCATGGTAGCAATTTGTCTAAATTTTTGCCTTGTGGCCTCAGCAAATTCATTTGGCAGAAAGAGTGGGATGATAGGAAAAGGGAGAGCTTCTGCAAACACAGTACCTTGGGAAATCAGCAATGATGTGAAAAGAAATATATAAAAGCTATCCAGTGCAGGGTAGGTTTTTAATGGGACTTCTCTGAAAGTGTATGCTTAAAGTTTGCCTCAGCAGAGCAGTGGGTTTCTTCAAAGGAAGTTTTAGAGCACTTAGAAGTTTTCTTTCACTTCTTTTCTGTTTAACTCACTCTCTATGAGCATTGGTAGAAAAGAGGAGAAAAACTGCTGGTTCATACTAACTTTGTAGCAAGGATTTATACAGTTTTCCATTGATTTCCTGGGAACTTTAAAATCAGAGCCAAAGGGGAGCCCTAATTTTATGAAATGAAAAGTTGAACCATCAGAAGAGTTGGGGTTCAGAAGTAGTGGCCTTCAGGGTTATGTAGCAAAAAGAACTGTGCCTCCTGGAATGTTCTAGAATTCAGAACTAATGTCTTGCCTCATGGGGAGGGTCTTTCCAAACAATGTCTGCCACAGGATTGGTCTTTGGTGAATATCTAATTAATGAATTAGTATCCTACCAGTCCCATCAGTGGTGACCAAAATCCAGAATGCAGAAAGAAGATTAAGTTTCAAGTATGAAAAAAGGAAAAATAGGAGAATTGTACTAGGAAAATAGGAGGTCATGTCTAAGAGTGGCCACAATGAGATACATGCTTTCACAGTATTTAATAGATGAGATGAAATAAGTATGAGGGGATCCTTAAATGCAAAAGGAGGTGCTTTCATTTTAAGCTATGGCCAGTGTAGCAATGTTTAAGGTCTTCAAAGTAGTGGTATAAAATGTGTTTTTTTTTTTTGTACTGAGGATTGAATCAGAGGTGTTATGCCTCCAACCTTTACCCTAAGTCATTTTTATCTTTTATTTTGAAACAGGGTTTTGCTCAGATTCTGAGAGTCTCACTAAGTTGCTGAGGGTAAACTAGAATCTGTGATCCTCCTGTCTCAGCCTGCCAAGTACTGGGATTACAGGCATGTGCTACTGTATCTGGTTCAAATAAGTATTTTTCATTGTGCCTAGAAGAATGGTTTTGAAGGGAGAAAAATATAGGCATAACAATAAATTAAGAATCTAGTCCTAGCAGGAATATGTAGTGGTTAGGAGTACATGATGCAGAGGGATCTGGGATTGCATTCCAGATATAAAATTCACTAGTTGTAAAATCCTGCTTACTATTTTAAAATATCAATTATCTCATGTATATAGATATGATTTATCAGTTCATTGAATATTTTTGAGTTTATCCTTTGGTTAGTATTAGTTCTAGAAGCTGAGTGAACAGATATACATATGGGTATATATGTAGGAAGCCTTTAAAAATGTGATATTTAAGAACTAAAAAAAATAAGGCACAAATAGTAAAAAGATAAACATTTCATGAAGAGACAATAGTATAAATACTTGGAGCTAACAATGGATTAGGTATACTCAGGAAACTGAAAGATGGTCAATATGTTCTTGTGGATAAGGAGAAGAGTCACAGTAGAGACAGAGAGCTGCAAGGGTGAAGTCATGAAGAGGTCCACATACCAGGCTAAGAATACTGGACCTTTTCTAAGTGTGATGGGAGAAGTACACAGAGCATTTCTGTGTTCACTATTACTGAATGAGAAATGAATTGCTGTAGGATATGGACTGGAGCTTGGAGACCAATTAAAAAGCTATTGCGGATGTCTGGAAAAGGGATAATGGTGGCTCAAAATAGGGTTGATAATGAAAAAAAGAGAAGCACAGGTTTGGAATGTGCTCAGGAAGTAGAGTCTGGGGAGTAATGAAAGGCAAGGAATCAAAGACAGTTCCTATATTTCTGACTAAAGCCACTGGCAACTTGTTTATGCCTTTTGTTAAGGCGGGTACGATGGGAAGAAGTGGGTTGACAAAACAAGAGCATCTTTATGCTTTTAGTTTAAAATGTATTATTAGACATCCTAGTAGACATGCTCAATAACATGGAATTGAAGTTTACTCTAGAGAGAAGTCAAGGCTAAAAGTAAATATTCAGCAATGATTTATTACAGATCCATGGGATTGGATGAAGTCCTTAGGAAAGAGAGAGAAATAAATGGGGCTACAGCAAATAAATTGGATTAGTTCACACTCATAATTCCTAACTTAGTGTGTCTTCCTTTATTTCAGAACCTGGAAATCAGCAAACATGTTTGCCACATTCCCTTTAGGTGGGTTCTAGGTGGGATTTGGGCTCCTCCATTCAAATCATTTGTGCCAGGGTAGAGTCAGAATTGAGACATATGAGGAGTGAGGCAGGGTGTGAGAGTCAGCTATTGCTGTGTTTCTAGATATAACCTCTCCAGTGTTACCTTATCCACTCCAAAAGTAATGCCTACTTGTACAGTTTCCCAATCATAGCAAAGACAGAAGCATTCTTGGAAGCTTGTTTTTTTTTTTTTCCAGTGGGACTAATTTCTGGGAGTTGAGACAAAAAAATAGATGTTTTAAGTTCATTCAAAATAAATTTAAGGAATTCCAGGAAGATGGCAACCAAGGGAAGCAGCACCTAAGTGTCCTGCTGACACCTGATTTCCATTGCCTTAAAAAGAGTTCTACAAAAACCAGAAAATACCATAACTAAAAAAATAACACAGTAAGTACAAGGTGGCAGATAAAAAAAGGCTAGAAGACTGATCAGAGAGCAGAAAAGAAGCCTGCCCACCTTGTGGCTGTGGGCACCACAACAGCACCATCCTGTCTCACTGCCCTTGCCTCTAGAGGCAAACAGGAAATTAACCAAGGACCTGAAGTAAGAGGCTGTAGATCATTAGAATTGTAAGCCATCAACTCCTCCTTCACAAACACCAGCTACAACTTCCAGCAGTGGTGGCCAAGCTCAACACACCCTCCAGAGATCGAGAAGCATTGAACAACACCAGAAAAGACACCTGCCTGCCTCCCGGCTTCAGGCACCATGACAGTGTGATCTTGCCTCACTGCATCTGACTCCAGAGATGAATGGTTAAACAACCAAGGACTTGAAGTAAGCAGCTGCAGATCTTCAGAATTGTAAGCAATTAGTTATTCCTCTGCAAATACCAGCTACAACTCACAGCAGTGGCGGCCAAGCTCACCACACTCTCCAGAGATCTGAAGCAGTGCTCAACAACACCATAAGTGAATCTGCCATCCCCGCAGGAGCATGCACTGTGTGGCACCCCCAGGGACTTGTGCAGTTCCAATAAACTTCCTGGGTCTGATGTTTTGTTCTTCAACCTAGCAAATGTGGGGATAGAGTCTGCTGTTGGACATAGCAGATGCTTAGACAGACTCAGGCTCCATCAGTGAAAAGTGTGGGGAGAGACCTATGCTTAGCTCTAGATCCACTAGTAGGATCTCCAGGATCACCACAGACCACCGAATTGTGGTGAATGGGAAGCGGTCAGATCAGCCTAGCCATAGCTGTGGAAAAACAGAGACTCTTACACTGAGTTTGGTCTCAGAGGCATCTGCCACCTATGGAGGCAGGGAGAGATCCAGGCTCTACATCCATGGAAAGTGTGGAGGGTGACCTACAGTTAACACCAAATCCAGCCCCACTGATATCAGCCACCTGCATAGACAGAAAGACTCAGAGAACTAGGCTTGAAGCAGGAAAGGTACTGGTGACATTCAGTGTCTGAAGAGAGAGGCCAGTCTGCTGAATATTCATATATTTGCAGGGTTGCATTATTTTTTGTTTTGTTTGTTTTTTGTGTGTATGCTTGTTGGATTGTTCCATTCCTAATTCCTCTGACAAGCTTCTTCCCATGTATATACCTACTCTCTTCTTTCCATCCCTTTTCTTTTTTTGTCTTTTCTCTCCTTTCTTTTCTCTTCTTTGCCTTGTATTAAATCCATTCATATCACTATACTAAAATCTCTACATTGACTTCTAGAATACTACTACATATTCTCTATCTCTAATCTCTACTATATACTACCTTAACAAACTCATATTCTCACTCTATTTGATTCTATCTGTGGCCTTAACTGATTCTTGCATTTATAATTTTACTTCCCTCCTCACTCAACCATTATTGTTGAATACAACACAACTCTACCTTGAATATCAGGTTGGAACCTAGAGACTGAGAGAAATTTATTCAAAGCAATAGATGCAAACTTCTGAAATCATGAGAAGGAAGCAATGAGCTCCCACAACACCACAATAACAGAACTTGACAACATAGAAGTGAAGAAATCTCTAAAAAGTCAAATCAGGAATGTAACTGTAGAGATAATACAGGACTTCTGAAAAGAATTTAGAGTGAGTCTAAAAGAAATAAAGAATTTTTATTAAAATCAGTTATTGAACTGAAGGCATGAATTCAAACTATAATCTATCAATTAGACCACATGGAGAATAAAATATCACTCCTAGAAGATGATCACTCCAGAAATGAATTCATAGTATATAACTTAGGAAAACAAAGTTGACAACATGAATTGAACATTGAAGAAATATGGGCCCATTTTTAAAGAGCTAATCTAAGAATAGTTGGCATAGAAGAGGGAATAAAGGTAAACCAAAGGAATCAACAATCTTTTCAAAGAATATTAGAAAAATTTCCAAACATAGAAACAGAGGTCAATACACAGTAGAAGAAACTTATAGAATCCCCTTAGATAAGACCAGAGATAAGGTTCACCACACCACATATTAATCAAACGAACCAATGTAGAAGCCAAGGAGAGAATGTTAAAGGCAACAAAAACAAAAGACCAAATGACATTCAGAGGCAAACCAATTAGAATCACTCCAGACTTTCCAAACCAAGTCATGAAAGCCAAAAAGGCCTGGAGTAATATATTCCAAACTCTGAAAGAAAACAAATTGTAGCCAAAAATTCCCTATCTGGCAAAAATATCTCTCAAATTAGATGGGGAAATAAAAGTCTTCCAAGACTAAAAAAGCTGAAGGAATTTATGTCTTCAAAACCAGCACTAGAGCCAGGCGTGGTGGTGCATGCTTGTAATCCCTGCACTTGGTAGGCAGATACATGAGGATTGCACAGGTTCAAAGCCAGCCACGCTGGCTTAAGAGCCCCTGTTTCCAAATAAAAATATAAAAAATAGGTCTGGGAGTGTAGCCCGCAGATAGAAGGGTTTCCAGGAACCCCGGTACGACCACCACCACCACCACCAACAAAAAACCAACAAAACCAACAAAAACAAACAAACAAAAAAACCAAAACCAGCATTAGAGAAAATATTCAAAGAGATTAACTGCAAAGTAGAAATAATACATTCCAGAACCAGAGAAACAAGAGTTTCACCCAGCAAATAACTAAGCAAAGAAGAACAAATACTACTTCAAACAAAAGTTAAATCTTAATATGTTAGGAATTAAAAATCATCTCTTAATAATCACACTGAATATAAATGGCCTCAACTCCCCAATAAAAAGGCATAAAGTGTCAAAATGGATTAAAAGCCAGAATCCATATATCTGCTGTCTGCAAAAAACACACCTTCCAAGATAGTAAAAAAAATAATAAAGTTAAGGGCTAGAGCAAAGTATTTCATGCCAATGGAACTCCAAAACAAGTAGAAGTAGCAGATATGATATCAGAGAAGTTAGACTTTAAGCCCAAGCTTATTAGAAGAGACAAGGCAATTAAATTTTATTGGTAAAAAGAACAATATAGCAAGAAGAAATAACAATAGTCAAATTTATGGCCCACACATAGGTGCAGTTACTTTCATAAAACAAAATCTATGTGATATTAAGTCACATATAAGTTCAAATATAATAATACTAGGAGACTTCAACACCCCTCTCACACTGTTAGACTGATCTTCTAGCAAAAGTTGAGTAAAGATACATCACATAAAGAACACCATCAACCAAATGGACCTAATACACATATAGAATATTCCACCCAACTACGGCAGAGTTCACATTTTTCTCAGCTGCTCATGGAATTTTCTTCACAATAGATCACATTCTGGGATACAAAGTGAGCACTAGCAAATTCAAAAAATGTGACATACTTCTCTGTGTCTTTTCAGACCATAAAGGAATGAAATTAGAAAACAGCTATAAGAAGACCCAGAGAAACACAGAAACATGTGAAGTTTGATCACCACACTGCTGAATGAAGAATGGGTCATTGAAAAAAATAAGGGGTAAAATCAAGAAATTTCTAGAAACAAACAAATATAGAGATACAACACATCAACACCTCTGGGACACGTTGAAGGCAGTACTAAAAGGAAAATTCATAACACTGCATGCCCACATAAGAAGAACAGAAAATCACCAAATAAATAAACTAATGGCAATGAAGTAGAGAATAAAAAGTACAGAAAATTAACAAAGCAAAAGCTGGTTTCTCAAAAAAAATTAACATGATAGATAAACTACTATCAACTTAATGAAAAAAAGAATCAATCCAAATTACAAAGATATGAGATGAAAAAGAAAATATTATCAATGACAGTGTAGAAATCCAGAGGATTATCAGAAACTACTTTGAAAAACTATACTCCAACAAAATGGAAAATCTGAAAGAAACTGATAACTTTCTAGATAAATACAACCTTCCTAAACTGAGAAAGAAAATATAGAAAATCTAAACAAACCAATATAAATCAGAGATTGAAATAGCAATAAAGAGCCTAGCATCAAAGAAAATTCCAAAACCAGATGGTTTTCCAAGTGAATTTTATAAAACCTTTATAGAAGAGTTAATCTCAACATCTATTTCATGAAATAAAAAATGAGACTCTCCCAAATACATTCAATGAATCCATCATCACATTAATACCAAAACCAAATAAAGACATCCAAAAGAAGGAAAACTGTAGTCCTATTTCATTGATGAACATGGATGCAAAACTGCTAAACAAAATACTAGCAACACACAAACAAAACCACATCAAGAAAATCATGCAACATGAACAAATAGGGTTCATTCCAGGGATGCAAGGCTGGTTCAACATAAGAAAATTAATCCATGTAATTCATCACATAAACAGAGCCAAAGACAAAAATCACATGATCATTTCAATAGACACTGAAAAAGTATTTAACAAAATCCAACATCCATTTATGCTAAAAGCACTGCAGATAATCAGAATAGAAGAAACATACCTCAACATCATACAGGCAATCTATAATAAGCCCACAGTCAACATAATATTAAATAGGGGAAAACTGTGAGAATTCCCCCTAAAAACAGGAATAAGACAAGGATATCCATTATACCACTTCTTTTCCATAAAGTACTTGAGATTCTAGCCAGAGCAATAAAGCAAGAAAAGGAAATCAATGGAGTTCAAATAGGAAAAGAACTCAAACTTTTACTATTCTCTGATGACATTATACTATACTTAGAAAATCCAACACACTCAACCAAAAGGCTTATAGAACTGATTGACAATTTCAGCATGGTGTCTGGATACAAAATCAATCTTAAAAAATTGGAAAGTTTTCTGTATACCAACCATAAATCCAATGAAAAAGAATCCAGAAAACACTTCCACTTAAGGATATCCCACACACACACACAAAAAAAAAATGCTTAGGAATAAACTTAACCAAGGAGGTAAAAGACCTCTATAAAGAAAATTATAAAACATTGAAAAAAGAAATCAAAGAACTTAGCTGATGGAAAGCTCTTCTGTATTTATGGATAGGCAGGATAAATATCAAAATGGCCATACTTTCAAAAATGATCTACAGATTCAATGAAATGCCCATTAAATTACCAAGATCATTCTTCAAAGCCTTAGAAAAATCAGTTCTTAAATTCATTTGGAACAAAAACAAAAAAAACCCAGAGCAAAGAAAGTAGTTATGAGAAACAAAACCATGCAGGAGAAATCACAATACCTGACTTTAAAGTGTACTACAAAGCCATAGTAATTAAAAAAAAAAACAGCATGGTACTGGCATAAAAACAGATACACAGACCAATGGAGCAGAATAGAAGACTCAGAAACAAATCCACACACAGCCAATTGATTTTTCACAAAAAGGCTAAAAAACATATACTCGAAAAAAGGTAGCCTGTCCAACAAATGATGTTGGCAAAACTGGTTAACCATATGCAGAAAATTGGAAATAAATCTCACTTTCTCACCCTGCACACAAGTCAATTCAAGATAGATCAATGACTTGGAAATTAGACCAGAGACCTTGAAGATCCTTGAAGAGGACATGGGTCCACCACTGCAACATATAGGCACAGTTAAAAAACTTTCTCAACAAGAACCCAAAGGCACAAGAAACTAAAAGGTGGAGCAAATCGTGGGATTGCATGAAATTGAAGAGCTTCTGTACAGCAAAGGAAACTATCAAGGACCTCAACGTAAAGCCAACAGAATAGGAGAATTTTGCCACCTACTACTCTTATAGAGCACTAATATCTAGAATATACAAAGAACTCAAGAAAATCAGCACTAAAAAAACAAATAACCAAATCAAAAAAGGGCAAGTGAACCAAATAGACACTTTACGAAAAAAGAAATTCAAATGGCCAATAAATGCATGAAAAAACTGCTAAACATCATTAGCAATCAGAGAGTTGCAAATCAAAACTACCCTGAGATTTCACCTAACCTCAACTACAATAGCAATCATTATAACATAAACAACAACAAATCCTGGCAAGGATGTGGAGTAGTGGGAACTCTAATACATTGTTTGTGGGACTGCAAATTAGTGCAACCACTTTGGAAAACAGTATGGAGGATCCTCAGAAGAAAGGGAAGAAACTTACCAAATGACCCAGCAATACCACTTCTGGGTATCTACTCAAAGAATGGAAACAAAATTACCAAACTAATGCATGTGTATTTATGTTCATAGCTGCACAATTCACAATTGCCAAATTATGCAATCAGCCAGGATGTCCATCAACAGATGAATGGATTACAAAACTATGGGATATGTACACAATGGAATTTTACTCAGCCATAAATAAAAACACAATTATGTCATTTACAGGGAAATGGATGGAACTGGAGAAATGATGCTAAGTGACATTAATCAGTCACAAAAAATAAGAAATTGGATGTTCTCCCTAATATACGAAAGTTAGGGAAAAAATGGGTCATAGGAGGAACTCAGATGAAGGAGATACTATAGTTGAGCAAATAAGGTGATCTAACTGAGGGGATGGGAGGGAGGAAGAGGGAAATTCTTTAATTTTCACGATGTACATTAACAAATATATAAAAGTCAATCACTAAGCCAAACATGAGAAGGAGGGAGGAAGAGGGAATGGGACAGGAATTGGGTAAGGGCTAATTGGGTTATGGGTGCATGTATTCCTCCACCATCTTGTACTCGATTAAGATGTATGACTACAATGCACCAATAAAATAAAATAAAATAAGATAAAATAAAATAAAATAAATGTAAAAGTATTTAATTCACCACTTAAAAGTAGACATCCTTTTGCTTAAACTGGGCAAAAGGCATCCTACTCTGAACTACACAGTGCTTAGGCAAAAAACTATGTTAATCCAGAATTAAAAGATTTTTCAGAGGGGAAGAAACCAACAAGTCAGGGGCCAGAAAAGCCTGAGAAGGAATAGCCAGTAACATGAAAGGAAGCTAGGCGTGGTGGCGCACCTTATAAACCTAGTATTTGGGAGGCTATGACAGGAAGATCGTGGTTTGTGGATAGCCTCAGCCCTTTGCAACTCAGTGAGACTCTGTTTCAAAATATAATAATAAACCAAGGGCTGATGCTCAGTTTCCAAAAAAAAAAAAAAAAAAAAAGAAAAGAAAACCAACAGTACAATGCCATCAACACTGGGAAGGGTATGTTTCCTCCACAGTATTGTTTAGTGCTGAGCAGTCACTTGATAATTGAGTGGTCAAGTAAGAAAGATGGCACCAAGGTCGTCCTTGTGCTTGCAAAGAGCAATCTCTGTGGAATGGGGAAAGTAAACACCACTGTGAGCAGTATGAAGAGGGGGCTTGAGCTAAGCAAATGGATTCAGTAAACACAGGCAACTTTTAGATGTCTTTATATTAAGAGTGTTACCAAAATGGGGAGATATTGAGAAGAGTGGGCATGGCAGAGTAGATGTTTGTGTATGCTCATAATAAAGATAGGAGCTACTGCTGAACATCTGTATGCTGATTGTGAGCTCCTCCCTGGAGAAGCAGCCTGGAGAAGCAGATAATGTGAAACAGAAGAGATAATAATATGAGCAAAGTGTTTAGAAAAACTTATACTCTATTTTTCTGTTTTTTTTTCAGTAATGGTAATTGAACCCAGGGGCACTCTAACACTGAATTATACCTCAGTTATTTATTTATTTATTTATTTATTTATTTATTTATTTATTTATTTATGTATTCATGCATTTGTGTGTTTATCTATTTTTATTTTAAGACAGGGTTCTTCCATGTTGCTGAGACTGGCCTTAAACTTCAGATCCTCCTACTTCAGCCTCCCAAGAAGCTGGGTTTACAGACATGCACTGCCACACCCCACTGGTTATTTATTTTTTTATATACTTTGTATTCGTACATCTTAATGGGTCCATTACATGGGTTAACACACACATACTGTGAAAATTGTTTTTCTTTGCTAATTTCTTTGTCCTAGAATCACAACAATTAAATCTGGATATGATCTTGAAAATCAACTTATCCAAAGTTCTCCATGGGTAGTTATATCTATAATATGTACCCATAAAACTTATTAAAACATAAATTCTAGGCTTTGTCACCCACTACTTCTGATTCTTTATGCATGTGGTGGGACGTGGGAACTTAGATTTTTTAATAGATTTCTTTAAAGAGTCTAATACACAGACAAATTTGGAGACTTGCCTAGGATCTTTATTTTACTAATGAAAAAACAACTGAAGGTCAGTTCTAAGTGACATAACAGGATTCTTCCCACATTTTCTGTGTTCACAGACCCTGACTGCTATCGGCACATTGAAGCATTGGTTTAGGAAGCAGAATGCATGTTGATCCCTTTTTTATTTGTTTGTGTTCTCCCCAGGTGGACACCCTGACTATGGCAGCAGAATAGACAGCATGATTCTTCCCCATCAATCTAGCTCTATAATAAATGTTCCAGAAATGCAGTATGCAACATACAGGGTGCAAATTGTAATGTGGTAGCTTTGGAAATAATCCAGGCTTCTACTGTGTTGGCAAAGTAACACAAAGTGGTAGACATAAATTTAAAAGAAAATGTCTCCTGAAGGAAAAAACGGCAAGGCATTTTAGCTCAGTAAAGTAGAGGAATCAGATTGACAAGGTCAGCATGTGAAAATGAGGTACAAGGATGACGCAGCCAGGCTAACCTTTCCTGTCCTAAGGAGGTAATTACAAACCTGTCTATGCATCTGAATCATGCTCTAGGGATTCTGACTCAATTGATGAGTCTATATGGAGTCCTAGATCTCTAAAGTATATCAAAATATAGATTTGATATTGATAGATTTATTGACTTGGAACCTCGGGGAACCCTTCCCTTTTAAAAGATGTTCAAACATGTATATGCATGTATAGCTGATATACTGATCTCACATACCATAAAATTTTATTCAGCAATGAAGAGAAACAAATTTATTTTATTTGCATGGAACTAGAGAATATGTTGAGTGAAATTAGTCAATCTCAGAAAGCAAGCAGCTGTAGGATTCCTCTCATATGTAGAAGCTAGAGAGAAATTGGGTAACAAGACTCACAAAAAGGAGCAGAAACTCCAGTGGAGTGAAAGAGGGAGTTTAGAGGAGAGAAGGGAAGGAGACATAATGAAGGTAACAGTTTAAGTAATGCTGTTGGATATATACAAAATTATCAATACCATCTCAATAACATGTATGGAAAAGGTGAAGGAAGGGAGTGGGATCCAGAGGTAAACACACCAACTTCATTATGATGTATAATTAAAGCACACCAAAAAAGTATTTTTTAAAATAACTTGCAACAACCAACTATTAGCATACTGGGGCATACTCAAGATTCTGCGACCATACCATACGTAGACCACGTCTGGCCATGTACAGGATAAGGAAGATACAAAACAGTTGCAGTGAGTTGCCATTAAAGGTAATAGTAGTTGCTTCCCAATGGCACTAGTATGCCATACAATTTCAGGCAAAATAGTGTGAAAGTAATCATTGTGTCACTGGACTTTGAGTGAGGAACTGGATGCTACCTAGAATGTATTGCCTTTCCCCGTAGAAGGGTTTGCTTCTCTGTGATATGCTTATCACAGGATATATAGTGATATTACACAGTACACTTGCTCTTCCATTCTTCCTGAATATGCAGTAGCAGAAAGTTCCCACTGTCTAGCAAACATGCCTGATGCTGACAGCTCAGTATGTTATCGGAGCTCTCTGTATATATTATTTCCCTGCTCTGCTAGACACAAAATATATGTATTGTAACTGGGAGAAACAGGCACAGAAAAGAATTATGGCCCACTACACACTCTTATTTTTTAATTTACAAGTAGAGAAACTTTAGGCAGAGATGATGCTGTCGAGGATACCTGTAGGACATGAGACAATTGAGACAAAACACTTTGGCCTTCTCCAGAGACAAATGATGGGCTCCTCCAAATGTTGTTCACAACCCCAGAGGCTTTACTTCCATATAAATAAGGAAAATGCCTCTAGGAATGATGTGCAAGGTATATCTTCCCCCGGAACCAAAGATGCTAAGGCTAGGAAATGGGAAACCTTAAATGTCTGTAACTTTTACATGCACTGAATTATTTGTGGTAATTACAATGTCCAAAGCCTGTTAAAAGGAGACAGCATTGTGCATAGGAGTTCCACAGCTCTAACACCCATAAAGACTTTCTTTTTCTTTGTAGCAGAAATTTAACCCAGGGATGTTCTACCACTGAGCTACATCACCACCCCTTTTATGTTTTGTTTTGAAATAGCATCTCAGCAAGTGGTTGAGGGTCTTGCTAAGTTGCTGAAGCTGTCGTTGAAACCGAGAAACTCCTGTCTTCACCTCCCAAGTACTGGAATTACAGAAAGGTGCCACTATGTTCAGATCCCAGAGCATTCCGGCTCTGAGCCTTCCTCCATGATGGCTGTTGGCTGCACCTTTGCAGACCCCGGGTGGCAGGCAGGATCTGAAAGGCTGAGTTAGACGCTGCCTCATAATCTCTCCTGATCTCCTTCCTGAAGTTCTTGTTTTGCCTAGATCACAATTCTCCAGGTAATAGTGAACCTACAATCATTATGAAATAAGAGTAGAAATGTTTCTGGTCATTTTAGTGAGTTAGAAGGACATTTAGAATAAGAACAAATATTAGAATGAATGAAGAGGCTTTTGCTGTCCAACATAAAGATAGATAAAAAATTCAATGTTCAATATTTTATAATACCCATGTCAAAATTTGACATTTAAGGAACCAGTCATGAACCTATTTTCTACCTCATTTCTACTAACAACTTAATATTTTAACAACATTATGTTCAAACTTAAGGTCATTTGTCATCATTAAAAGTGATTGCTGGCCGGGCGTGGTGGCGCACGCTTGTAATCCCCGCGCTTGGGAGGCGGAGACAGGAGGATCGCGCAGGTTCGAAGCCAGCCGCGCGCGCTGGCTTAGGAGACCCTGTTTCCAAATAAAAATATAAAAATAGGTCTGGGAGTGTAGCCCAGAGGTAGAAGGGCTTCCAGGAACCCCAGTACCACAAAAAAAAAAAAAAAGTGATTGCTGCCGAGCAAGGTGGACACACTTGTAATCCCAGCATTATGGAGGCTGAGACTGGAGGATTGCGGTTCACGGACAGCCTCAGCTACTTAATGAGGCCCTCTGCAACTCAGTGAGAACCTGTTTCAAAATAAAGAATAAAAAATAGGGCAGGGGGTGTTGCTCAGAGGTCGAATGCCCCTGGGTTCCATCCCCAGACCCACACACACACCAAAAAAAAAAAAAAAAAAAAAAAAAAAATTAAAAGTGATTGCTGCTATTTTGGTTCACTCTGTGTGTGTGTGTGTGTGTGTGTGTGTGTGTGTGTGTGTGTGTGTGTGTGTGATACTGGGTACTGATCCCAGGAACATTCTAACTCTGAGCTACAACTCAGACCTATTTTATTTATTTATTTTGAAGCAGGGCCACTCTAAGCTCTCTAAGTTCTAAGGGTTTCTCTAAGTTGCCGAGGCTGACCTCAACCTGCAATCCTCCTATCTTGGCCTCCTGAGTATTGGGATTAAAAATGTACTCCACCATGCTCAGCTTGGTTTTTTATCTTCTTGATAAAGAATTTGTGGATGCTCTCTTTAACTTTGTTTTGCATGTATTAAAGAGTATATTTAATATAAAATGAGAAAAAGAACCTAATAAATAATTGGAACTTATGAAATACCAGTGTTTGGAAAATGGATTTTATTAAAAATGATTCCAGCTTCCTTCATCTTTTTATCTCTTCAGGCAAGTTTAATGTAGTAAATTTGCCTTGAGATAGTTAAAATAGTCAATTTTCCATCTCTTTAATGAACTTTTCTAATATTTTCAAGACATTTTCTCTCAAACTATGGCCTGAGAAAACCTACATCAGACTAACTGGGAAGCTGAGGACACTCGCCAATTTCCAGACCAGTTTTATAAATTGCAGGGGGTGAAATCCAGCTGTTAATGTGTTAGAAATGACACCAGGTAATTAACAGAAACCCCAAGCATAAGAATTACTAGGCTTTATTTATTTCATAAATAAAATTTAATGAGTGTATTCTAGGTTTACAACATGATGTTTACAACATGATGTTACATAGAGAGTAAAATTAGCTTTCTTAAAGTAAAACACATCCCAATGAAGTTGCAGAGTTCCAAAAAAAAGACTCAGATAAAGGATAGTCGAATAAACAGAGACAAACAATTATGAAAATTCTACCATCTAAAAGACTTTCCTTTCTTTTTTCAATTTAAACCTCATTTCAAACAAGTGTGGTTGATTATATACCTATAATCTCAGTCCTTGGGAGGCTGAAACAAGAGGATTGTTGTAGGTTTGAAATCAATCTTAGCAACTTAGTGAAACTCTGGGAAATCTAGAGAGATACTGTTTCAAAACAAAACATCGTTTTGGGAGTATAGCTTAAAGATAGAATGCCCCTGTGTTCAATCCTCAATACCACCAAATAAATAAATAAATAAATAAATAAATAAATAAATAAATAAATTTCTGCACATTGTGGAACTGGAGAACATTATGCTAAGTGAAATTAGTCAGTCACAAAAAGTAAATAATTGGCAGAGAGCGATGGCGCATGCTTGTAATCCCAGTATTTAGTAGTCTGAGACAGGAGGATCATAGTTCATGGACAGCCTCAGCTACTTAGTGAGGCCCTTTGCAACTTAGACTCTGTTTCAAAATATAGAATAAAAAATAGGTCTGGGAGTATAGATTGGAGGTAGAATGCCCCTGGGTTCCATCCCTAGTACTGCAAAAAAATTAAAAATACAAAAAATAAATAGACTAAAAATTAGGGCTTGTGGTATAGCTCAGAGGTACAAAACCCCTGGGTTCCATCACCAGTACAGCAAAAAAATTTTTTTTAAAAGTAAATAATCGGATGTTCTCCCTGATATTTCGAAGCTAGGGGGAAAATGGATCATACGAGGAACTGTAGATAAAGAAGGAGAAACCATAGATGAGCAAATATGGTGATCTAACTGAGAGGGAGAGGGTAAGAGGGAAATTCTCTAATATACATGATGTACATTCACAAACATCAATCACTAAGTCAACATGAAAAGGAGGGAGGGAGAAGGAATGAGGTGGAATGGAGAAGAGCTAAATGAGTGATGTGTACAGGTTTGCCTCTACCATCTTGTGCCCCACTAAGATGTATGACTACAATGCACCAATAAATAAAAAGAAAAACATAATTAAAAAATAAAATAAAGAATAAAAATAGGGTTATTTCCTTTTCCCTACTTCTCCTTTCTCTCCCCTGACCCCCTTCACTACTCTACTAGTCTCTCTCCTCCTTTCCACAAAGTCCCTTTTCTTTTCTATTCACTATCTCTAGCTTCTACATATGTGAAAAAACACGTGGTCTTGATTTTCTGAGTCTGGCTTATCTCACTATGACGTGTAATAACAATGCATCAATAAAATTAATTAAAATAAAGGCATCCAAAATACAATAAATAAATAAAACTAATTAAATTAAAATTAATAAATAAATATAGGGTTGGGGGTTTGGCTCAGTGGTAGAGTGCTCCTGGGTTTAATTCCTAGTGCAAGATCCAAATAGAGAAAAAGCTAGTTTTACCATTTCTTTGGCTCAAAACTAAATGACACATTTTGACCCTGCGAGTACATTGAGCTCCCTCTGAAGGTGGCACCATCCCTCCAAAGGGAGCATCTTGGGATCACTACCCCTTGTTGCTTCTGATATCCTATGACAAAGAGAATATCCACCATGTGCATCTTACTCTCTTACCCCTGAGAATATGCTACGAGATAAGAGTGGGTGAAACAAAGTGCTTCATCTCAGATGGCATCCAGCCTGCTAAAGCAGAACACAGCATGGAGAAGTCATTTCTTAATCAATTACATTAAGCCTATTCCACGGCCAACACTGAGTGAGTCATTTTCAGTGAGAAGTATCTGAACACCTTGTCAGTGATTTAAATGCTTATATAATTTTAAACCTCACAAAATTTAATAATATTAAATTTTAAGATGCTAACTAATTTTGGTGTAGCGATAAATTTTCAAAACTATTGAGAAAACCTTTACAGTAAGCTTTAAGAATTTAGTCCTCTACTTTTTGGGTAATACATATGTCATATGTGCTAGACGGTGATAAATAAGTACACAGTCTGTAGTTTGTCCTTAGTCTAATTTCTGGAGAAGACTCACATGAGAATAATCATCATGATCTTTGGAATGCAGAGAAACCCAAGAATTACTTTGTTTCAGTCAGCAAAAATTTCATGAGAAAGGAATATTTGGGGCTTAATATCAAGAAAGAGTTCAGCACTCTTAACTCTATTGGTCTGTTATTTGATTCCTCAACTCATGAGAGTCAAACATATCCTGAAATAATGTTCAGACGACTTTGAGTCAGTTAAGATTGCATGCCAATGTAGGATATCTTTGATAAGAGTACACTAAAATATGTAATGTTGGTATTAAATATAAACGACATATACTACTACCCTGTTTAATAAATAAAGAACATGAGACTCAGAGAAATTCAGCAGGATATATCTAGTAATTGACCAAGCCAGTATTTTGCATAGTTTTGTGTAATTCAAAAAGTCTATTCAAAAGACTTAAGTTCTACCTGTAACCCTAAAGCTACTTCCAGGTTTCTGATCCTCTGTGACAAGAGAACAAAGGCAGACCAGGATCTGACATCCCCAAACAAGCTATATAGCTTAGGGTTTATATTAGAGTTTTAATGTCAGACAGTCTTGGGTTTAAATTTCTTTCCCTGCTACTTGAAAACTTTGACAAGTTA
The DNA here is from genome assembly GCF_963383645.1 of Muscardinus avellanarius. Classification (NCBI taxonomy): domain Eukaryota; kingdom Metazoa; phylum Chordata; class Mammalia; order Rodentia; family Gliridae; genus Muscardinus; species Muscardinus avellanarius. Next base: position 48,041,874 of record NC_137803.1, on the reverse strand, counting down.
CTTAGTGTCACTAAAACTCTTGTTTCTCTGAAAAATATGGATTCTGAAAACATTCACGTCCTTCAAGGCAGTTGTATGAGAATTACATCAAAAATGCATCCAGAACACTTGACATATATGCTACTTAATAATATCGGTCAAAATTATTCTTAAGCAACTGAATATGCCCAGAACTGGAGAAATTTATCTGGCTTCCTGATAAGACTTAGGTGCCCAGGAGCTACAACCAATCCCTATGCAAGCGCCCAGGTTTTCTTGGGGATTTGTTGTTAGAATTCTGGGCTCAGATTAAATCTAGATTTTTATCACAGGTCCAAGTAAATCTGTTGTGGGACTCATTGGACCAACTAAACATTTATAAAGGTAAAGAATGACAAATGGCATCTAGGTGGTAGAAAAAATTTCTTTGAAAAGAAGTCAGAAGAGCTCAGGGGTTACTGTGTTAGAGGAATATGCACAGAACATGGGGATATAATTCTGTCCAAGTGGATACACTAGAAAATTAAGCATTTCCCTCAAATCCCTAATGAGTCTTTGCTTCCATCCAAAAAAACATAGGGAAGTAAGCCAGGGATTCAAATTGAACAACATCTGCTGTGTGATTGACAGAAATGTTTGCGCACAGATGCAGTGCATCCTGGGGCTTGACAATGTGTGCAGGTGACCATACACAGTAAAAACATTCCAACAAATTATTTTTCTGAGAAAGATGTGACCTGACATTCTTAAAGAAAAAAAAACTTGTTTATTTTTACTCATAACAGGAACTCTCAGAGAACTCTCCTTTAGTAGAAAAGTAGAAGGTCATGAAAAATACTCATTTTGTCTGTAGAAACCGGAGGGTGTGTGCTTGTTTGAAATAATGTCCTTACAATTTTATATGCCAACATGATCATCTGTTCTATTGATTATTTGGGAATTTTTATTAAAATAAGCCTTATATCTGAGGTATAAGTAAGCTAATTGCTTTCCTTATATAGATACTTAATTGCTATAATCCTATCAAATAAATGATAGAGCAAACCTATATTTATAAATAATAGAGCAAAATTATATTACACAGGTGCCTGATTTGCTTAAGGATGGAGTTTTATAATACCTTTCAATCTGCTGCAATCATTTGAATAATTTAGTGAGCATAGCTAGAAGGAAACTTAGATCATCTAATTCAATCTTTCATTTCAAAGTTGAAAAAATTGATACCCAGAGAGATTGTTATTTGCTTAAGATAACCAAGCTAATTAGCAACTTCCCTAGGCACAGAAATGCCTTCATCTACAATATTCAGATCATCTGGAAGTATTTCTACTAACTCTACTACTCTTTACCTTTGAGTAGTTTGGATAAAAGGCCTCTAGAAAAAGCAAACTCATAAAAAAAAAAATCTCCAGATTTGTAACTCTTATATCTCAGGTATTAGAAAGACGTTTCCCCAACTTAAGTTGAGCATTCACTTCCACTGACTGAATATCACCCACCTTTTGGATAACACAAGATGAGAAAGTGTCAGCTTTATGATAAATCTACGTATGTAAATAAAAAACTGTCTCCACAGCTCATGTATCATAGAGGATTCGTAGCAAACTTTTTAATTATTATCACCTTCACTTTGTAAGCTTGGTGTTTATGGCTGCCCAAAATAATGCTATGTATGATCAATTTCCCATTATATGCACACAGCTAGTGGAACAGACATCTTAATAATATAATTGCAGTTCATTATTTGTAAAAATTGTTTAGTATGTAATCTAGTTTTTTCTAGTAGGCTACAAGCTTACTCAGAAATACTGAGGATTTTTTCATGCCTTGCATAGAAAATTGCAACATAACTGCAACATATTATATATTAAATATATTTTGTATGAATGAATGAAACAGACTATTTTTAATATTAGTATTAAGTAAGGATGTATAAATAGGAAAGCTGTAGGATATTGCCAATATATTTCTATAATGTTTTTTCAAGGTCAGATGTAACATTTTTCAATTGTTGGTGTCAAAAGTATCTTGAAACTCTTCAGCTTCATGCAATCCCATGTTTTGAGCTCCTGTACAACAATGGAAACTATCAAGAACCTCAACAGAGAGCCAACAGAATGGGAGAAAACTTTTGCCAATTATTTCTCCAATAAAATACTAATATCTAGATTATACAGAGAACACAATAAACTCAATGCTAAAAAAATAATCAAAAAATGGGCAAGTGAACTAAATAAACAATTCAAAAAAGAAGAAAATCAAATAGCCAATAAATGTATGAAAGGTGTTTAATATCATTAGCAACCAAAGAGATGCAAGTGAAACTACCCTGAGATTTCACCTAACTCCATTTAAAATGACATTCATTCAGAACTCAAACAGCAAATGTTGCAGGGATGTGGAGAAATGGGAACTCTAATACATTATTGATGGGATTGCAAATTAGTGCAACCACTTTGGAAAACAGTATGGAGGATTCTTAGAAGAATCTACTATATGATCCAGCTATACCATTGGGATGTACCCAAAAGAATGCAAACCAAACTACCAAACTAATGCATGCATATTTATGTTCATAGCAGAACAATACACAACTGCCAAACTATAGAATCATATAAGATGTTCCTCAGCAGATAGGTATATTATAAAATGGTGGGATATGTACACAACAGAAATTTACTCAGCCATAAAGAAGAATAAAATTTCGTCATTTGTGGGGAAATGGATGGAACTGGAGAACATTATGCTAAGCGAGATTAGTCAGGTACAAAAAGTAAGAAATTGGATGCTCTCCCTAATATGTGGAAGTGAGGGAGAAAAAAAATGTCATAGGAGGAACTCTAGAAGAAGAAGAAATTCTAACTGAGGGGGGTGGAAGGATGCAAGAGGGAAATTCACTAATGTACGTGGTATACATTAGCAAACATAGAAAAACTGAAACTAAGCCAAACATGAGAAGAAAGGAGAGGAGAGGGAATGAGGAAGGAATTGGGGAAGGGCTAAATAAGTGATGTGTGCATGTAAACCTCTACAATTTTGTACCCCAGTAAGATGTATGACTACAATGCACCAATAAAAACATCTAACCAAAAAAGAATTCTGAAAAGTATCTTGAAATCATAGGCATAATAAAGATTTTACTAAATTTAATTCTTTAATAGTATTTGAATTTAAGTCCACCATGCTCAAGGTGATACGTTTCTATCAGTTTTATTATTTCAACTTAAAAGATTGTAGGATAATCTTAAGCATAGTTGGAGCTATATATGCCTAGTCTATGATGACATATCTTTCTTGAAATAATCTTTGAATTCCAAAGGACTGCCATGGGTCAAAGATTGAATCAAGTGAATTCCAAGTCCAGCAAAGGCTACAGAAAGTGGCTTTAAAAATAAATCGCCAAGTGCACACAGGATGAAGCAGATTAGCAAGATAATGTAGTAATGCCATGAGGCTGGAACACTGTTACTAGGATATCTCATCCAGGATGTTTTAAAGAAGGCAACTAACTAATCTAGCAGGCCAAAAGTGATATCATCCTGTGGGGCAACCGATGACAGAACTAACATCTTTCCCTTTACTTAGGTGAAAAATCTTTTCTTTTTCTCACTTCATACATATAATCTATTAGGAAATCTCATTGGCTATATCTTTAAACATATATAGAATTCTTCCAGCTGGCTATAAAATTGGAGGTCATGTATCAACTTCCCCAAATTTCTTCTCCAAACAACACAAAATAGCTTCACAATTACAGACTTATACACAAAAACAGACTCTCCACATCATCTGAAAACACAGAATGCTGAAATGTCAAAACAATTGTGAATAGAAAGAAAAAACTTAATCTCCTGAGCTTTGGTGGTCTTAATGAGGAAGTTTCTACCAGTCTCTATACATTGAAGTATTGGTTCTGTGCCCTCCTCTGGTAATTTCAAAGTCTCTGATCTAATTTTAAGGTCATTGATCTCTCTTGAGTTTACTCTTGTGCAAGATGAGAGTTTAAGTTTAATTCCATTTTTCTACAAATAGTTTTCCCAACACCATTTGTTAAAAGGCTGTCTTTTCTCATATATATATATATATATATATATATATATATATATATATATGTTTTTAGCACCTTTGTGAAAAAATATACATATATATATATGAATTTGAATTTATTTCTGTATATTCTATTCTATTCCATTAGTATATGTGTCTTTTTTTGTACCAACTCCTTTAAGTTATTATTACTATATCTCTGTAATATATTTTGAAGTCAGGTATTGTGATGAATATCTGAGAATTACTTTGGCTATTCTGGGTTTTTTGATTTTCCATATGAAATATAGGACTAATTTTTTCTAGTTCTGTGAAGAGTGACATTGTATTTTAATGGGGATTGCTTTGAATCTGTGGGTTACTTTTGATTAAAAGGCCATTTTGATACTTATTTTGCATATTCTAGAATAAGAGAAATCTCTCTTCTAAGATCTTCATTTTCTTTCTTTGATGTTTTATAATCTTCATTGTAGTGGACTTTTACCTCCTTGGTTAAATTTATTCCTAGTTTTTTTTTTCAGTACTGGTGATTGAACCCAGGGACATTCTACCTCCAAGCTACACCCCCAGCCCTATTTTTTATTCTTCATTTTGAAACAGGATCTCATTAAGTTGCAAAGGGCCTCACTGAGTAGCTGAGGCTGGCTGCAAACCTGTGATTCACCTCTCCCAGCTTCCTAAGTACTGGGATTACATGTGTGTGCCACTATACCTTGCCCTACATATTTTTTTGTTTTGTTTTATAAAATTATTATGAATGAAATAATTTCTCAGATTTCTTTTTCAGTGGATTCGTGGATGGTGTATAGAAAAGCTAATTATTTTTATATTGATTTTGTATCCTGCTACTTTGGTTATTTTGTTAATTAGCTCTAGAAGTCTTTTGGCTGAGTTTTGTCTTTTAAGTATAGGATCATGTCATTTGCAAATAAAGATAATCCCAGTTCTTCTTTTCCTATTTGTATTCCTTTGAGTTCTTTCTTTGCCCTATTGCTTTGGCTAGAGTTTTGAGAGGTGATAGTGGACATTCTTGTCTTGTTCTTGACTAAAACAAGAATTAATGAATGGGATGAAATTAAATTACAAAGTTTTTGTTTAGCAAATAAATTTATCAAGAGTTCAAAGAAGGATTCTACAGAATGGGAGGTATTTTACACTTACTATCTGGAATATACAACAAACTTTGCCAGGCGTGGTGATGCATGCTTGTAATCCCAGCACTCAGGAGGCGGAGACAGGGGGATCAGGATACAGGGGGTCTTTAGATAAGGAAGGAGAAACCCCAGTAGAGGTAGTCTAGAGGAGGGTGGTTGTGGGGGAGAGAGAATAATGAAGTAAACATCTCTACTCACATGATATACATATATGAAATAAACAATATCAGTATCAATGATATGTGTGAGGAAAGGGAGGGAGTGAAGAGGAGGCCGGGGAAGATCAACAAGTGCTGTGTGCACATATGCCCCCATCACCTTGAACTGCATTGCGATGCAAAGCTGTAATGCACCAATAAAGTAGATAAAATAAACAAAAGCAAGAACCTTATCCTTCACATCTCTGCCCATCCCTGCCCTACCAAAAAATTTTGCAATAAGAAAAGGTAGACTGTAAAAACTGCCAAAAATCAAAAGAGGACCACTGGCAAAATATGTACTTGGGAAACCATTGAAATGCACATAAAATCTGATATTATGAGAGAAGTAACCATGTAGACCAGAGCACCTGCTATAGGCGAGGAACTGAGAGTGCAAAGTGTGTGTAACTTAAAGGAGCATCGGAGGCATAAAGGTCCAGGTATGCGATTTAAAGACATTTATGTGTTGAGTATAATTTAAAACCAGGTACAATTTAAAAAGATAGTATTTGAAACAAAAACAGAAGCGTAATCTGATAGAGAATGGGGAGGCAGTGGGAAACTTTCAGAGTTCCAAAAGAAAAGAAACCATAAATTGTTCAAGCAACACCCATCATCAAAATATAAATGAACAAACAAGAGCCCCTCAAGGAATCCTTTTAGAGTGACAGAAAAATCATTAAAATAATGTAGCATACCTCAATATTATGAAAATGAACAAAAGGAAATTAAAAATCCATAAACAACTATTGTAAAAAAAAACCTAGGGTAAATTTATGCACATACAAAAAAAATTCCCTTGAAAATCAATCATGAAACAAAATTATCAAGTCTAAATTCCAAATAGGATTAAATGTACTGAACAAAAGACTTGAGGATATGAGTACTCAACTTGAATCAGAAATCCAAAAAATAAAAGAGCAAATGGTCCAAAAGCAAGGAAAAATGAAGAAGGAATTGATTGTGAACTCAGTAATAGATGGAAGAAAATGACATAATTTCTTTAAAATGAAGATTAATTTAGAAGAGATTGAAGGAAGAAGAGAGTCAAATAAAAAATGTATAAAGTGTATTAGAGAAGTGTTACTGAATCAAAATAATTAGATTAGCATCATAATTTCCAAAACCAACATATAAAGCCAGTCCACTGGAAAAGTTTTAAACATCAGAATGAAAATATATCCCAAGGATTGTGTATCCAATCAAGCTGTCATTCAAATATCATGGCGATAAAATGCAGGGTTCAACAAGAGCTTAAGTAAATGTGCATTGATCATTCCTTCATGAAAACCCCAGTGGAGAATAGCCTTCACCCAAATTATGAGGAATCGGAAAGTTCAGGAAAAATACTTATGATAGCCTTTAAAAATCTATAGATCTACACAGAAGATAAAATAGTGGTAGTTTTTCAAAAGAAAGGCTAATGTATGGGCTGGGGATTTAGTGACAGACTCTGCATAGGAAGCATGCAGCCTGAGTTCCAATTCCCAGTACTACCACCACATAAAAAAGGAAAGCTAATGTATGAGTGCTGTGAGAAATTAAAAGTAATATTTACTAAAAAATAAAAGAATATTGGTAGATGCAAAATTCCCATAATCTCATTGCTTTAAAGCAATAGAGAGGTATTCAAAATACTATAAAAATGGAAAATGGAAAAATGGGAGACTCGGGGAATTAAAGAATGTATAATTACAAAAGTAATACGAGTAAAATATAAACCTTTATAAACATCCATTTTTTAAAATAAGAAAGTAAGAATACATCTCTTATAAAATTAAACATAACTAAATACACACACACACACACACACACACACACACACACACCTTAGTTCTTTTTTTTTTTTTCTGGTGGTACTGGGGTTCCTGGAAGCCCTTCTACCTCTGGGCTACACTCCCAGACCTATTTTATACTTTTCCATTTTTGGAAACAGGGTGGCTTCGAACCTGTGCCATCCTCCTGTCTCCACCTCCCAAGCTCAGGGATTACAAGCGTGTGCCACCAGGCCCGGCCACACCCCTAATTCTAAAGTTGATAACAGACATATCAAAGTCAATCACTAAGCCAAGCATGAGAAGGAAGAATGGGGAGGGAATAGGGTGGGGGCTGGGTAAGGGCTAATTGGGTGATGTGTGCATGTATGTCTCCACAAGTCTTTTATCCTATTAAGCTGTGTGACTATAATGCACCAATAAAAATTTTAGAAAATTAAGTTGATATCTTATTTAAAGGAGAAGCCAAATAAAAAGGCATTTTTACTAAGATCAGGAAAAGATTAAGTTATTTCTGTCTTCTATCCAATGGTATCCAATACCACAGAGGTATTTGTCAAAGGAGTTTAACACGAGAAATAAATTAGAAGCATAATAGAAAGACAAGAAAGAAAATCACCTGTGTTTTCAGTTGATAAGACAACAATCTGAGAAATTCGTATAGAATCAATGATAAACCTAAGTCACAAAATAAGTGATTTTAGTAAAGTAGTAATACATAAAATGAACAAACAAAACCAGTAGACTTCATGCATATAAAATCAAATGATGGGCAACAGCAGGGAAACCCCTATACATAAAGGAACAGAAAAGATAGAAATTTAGAAGTAATGTGTGAAATGTATAGGAAGAAAATTTTAAATATGCATAAAAGACAAAAGCTGACTTGAGCAAATGGAAAGATGCCTCCTGTGCTTGGGCAGAACAACCCAACTTTATAAAAAGGTCACTTTCTCTAGGTTAAACTTAATGTCATCTAAAATACCAATAAGCTATTTTATAGAGTTATAAAATTAAAAATAAATTTCAAGTGGGAAAACAAATATATAACAAGAGTTACTGAATAATAGAAAAGAAAACCTAAAACAGGTTTTAGCTGTTCCATATACTAAATTTTGCTTTGCTTGAAGCCTCTGTGATTAAACAGTGTGGTACTGGCATATAAATACACAACAGACCATTGGGACACAAGAGGAAGCTCAAAATTAGACCTAAAACTGGAAGTTTAGTGCAATCTAAAATCCCTGAGGTAAATATTACCTTTTAATAACTGGTTATGGCTTGATTTGGAAAAGGGGAATTGCTTTTATACTATGTATAAGAATTTTATACTACCTATAAGAATTAACTTGAAATGGATCAGGAATCCATTTTTTTAAATTAAAGCAAATACATATAAGGAGAAGACACAATGAATTCCTCTTTACACGTTTTGTAAGGAAAGGCTGAGTATTACTTATAATTGAGAGGTAATAAAAATTTAATGGTGCACACCTTGAATACCAGGACCGGGGAGTATGAGATGGGCATATTGCAAGTTTGAGACCATCCTCAGCAAATTAGTGAGAATTTCAGGAATCTAACAAGACCCGGTTTCAGAACAAATCAAGATTTTTAATGAGTTGGGAGTATAGCTTTGGGGTAGAATGCCCATGGCTTCATTTTCCAGTACTACAAAAATATAATAATAAATTTGATAAATGTTATTACACAAAAATAATTTTTATGAAAAAAATCATAGACAAAGTAGCAAGACACCTGAACTCCTACGAACAAATACTTTCAGCACATAAAACAAATGAAGAATCAGTGTGCCAAATAAACTAAAAAATTGAAGAACAATGATGAACCCAATAGAAAATGAGGTAAAAATATGAACAAGAACAAGCTATTCACTTAAAATATATAAAAATTTTAAATATGTAAAATATCTGAATATTAATAATTAGAGAATAGCAAATTAAAACAATATTGATATAACATTTCTTGGTTGTCATGGCAAATTTTTAAAAAATTGGCAGCACATGAAGGCTGTAGAGACAGACTCTCATACATTCCAGATAAGGACAAAAATGTGCCCAATTTTAGACCAAAATTTGTTATTGCATAATGAAGTTATAAACTCACTTCTCTTTTAATGTATTAATCTTACTTCTAGGAATCTACATTACAAATGCACTTTTAACAATAAGAAGATATATACATTACAAATTGTTAGTTGTAGCATCAATTTTAGTCACAAATTATTGCAAATAATCCAAATGTCCAAATAAAATAAAATGTTTGATTAAGTTATGGCCCAGATGTACAATGGAGTAGCAAGCAGATATAAAAAAGAGTGAAGAAAACCTTTATGAACTAATTTGATTAAAAAATAGAACACGTTGTTGAGTTTAAAAAGGAGAACACACAATTCTGCTACACTTCATTAATAAAAAAGAAACCATAAACAAATATGCATGCATTTCTTTATTTATAGATACAAGTATTAACTAAAAAATGGACTGACTTCAAAGGGGGTAATAGGATAAAGCCACAGAAATGAGGGGAAGGTAACATGTCTCTGAAATTATCTTTTTCTACTGCTCTGATTCTTAAACCTATAGTAACATTTCACATATTCTTTATGTTTAAAACAACTAAAACCAACCGAGATGCATGAAGAACTCAAAATTGAATACTAGCAAATGAAGCAACTGTACTAGGAAGGACTAGCACAGCCACACTATTAAGAATGGAGAAAAAATAACCCGATCAATGTAGCTTTGTAAGAATGTGATCTTGTCAGTATAGTGAGAGTGAAGCCAAGGAGTAGGGAAATATACATAAACACTGTAATCTAGTTAGTGTCCTGTGTCAACAGTTCTGAAACTGTGTGTGTTTATTTGAAAAGTCATGATATCCAAATCGTTCCTAGATATTGAGACCAAGATTTCTCTCTGCTGTAGAAAGAATTTTTCCAAGTTTAAAAAAAAATGGTGGGGGGAAGGCTGGAAAAAATTCTGGATTAAACCCTGTTTTGGGATTAAAGTTAGAGATAGAAGTATGGAATTGTGCCATTTAATATAAATACAGATGCACCGATGCATAGATACAGAAATAGCTCCTGTGCTAAGGTATGATTTGTGCAATAGTTTCCCCTCTTGCTCACTTGTAGTTCTTGTGGAATGAACTGAGAATGTAGCAGTTTGACAGGTAGAGATGCCACAACAGCCCGGGCCGTATCCAGTGGCCTCACTAGCCACAGATGTCCTTCAGTGCTTCTCTGAGAACTACATGACCCCAGGAGTCAAAACCCCAGGGCGGATGCTTTCCATGTTCCCTCTGTTATGGCACAAGGAAGCATGAGCAGCCAAGACCACAAACCACCAGCAGCTTTCCTGGGCTTTGTGTTAGCGACAAGCAAGGAATCGTGGCATTTTGGTGCTTCCTGCTGCCTGTCTGTGAGTATGCACCTGCTTGCTGTGCCTTGCTGTGAGCAGGTGCTAAGTCTCCCCAGACTCAGCCATGTGGGAGACAGTGCACAGTCAGCCCTACCTTTTCACACTTTAGTGCACAAATACTTATCTCCTGGCTCTTCACTGAGAGGACCCAGCAGAGGGCAGAGACCTGTAGAAAGAATAGAGTTGCTGTCCTGGGGAAAAGAAATCCTAAGAGTGATTAATTTTAACACAAAATAAGTAATGACACTATTGGATATGAAGCCACAGGACAAGCGTCCATGAATCCAAAAATAAGTAAAATAATCCATAAATATGTAGGGCAAGAAGATCAGATTTCCTTAATGGTATGATTCTAATTAGTAAATGTAGAAAATCAGATTCTTTAATGGAGCTTCAAGTTAATGGGCAGAAATCTGAGAAGAAACAAATTTGCATAAACTTTTGTAAGTGAAGAAATCTGAAAGATACTATAGGGATGGCAACATCAGAGAGCCTATTATTATCTGGATCTTGAATATCCCCCAAAGGCAAATTCTGTGGCCTTACAGCCTTGCACTAGTCATGGCCTTCCATGCCCACACAGACTCTCCTCCTCTGGCCTTAGTTCAGATCTTTCTTTCTCAGTGAAACATACTATGCTCACCCTATGCAGTCGTGCACCACACACCATACCCCTCTGACCTTCTCTGCTTTTCCTTTTCCTCCATAACTCAGCCCCTGCTGATATCCTGGCTAGGTCACTCAATAGTCATCTTTATTTTCCCTAACTTTCTCACTGGGTCTATCACCACTCCCTGCAGCTTAAGCTCCCGAAAAGAGTAAATGTTTGCTTTTCTCACTGATGAATCTCCTCAACACTAGTAGGCACCTCAATGTACTCGTTTCATATGATTTAATGTAAGCAACATTCATTCGTTAGTTGATGTTATGAAATTGAAGGGTTATGTTTTGTGACTGACTCCACCAGATGGATCTATACAAAGTGGTATGCGTGCCAGGCCTGGTAGACAGGAGGATGGCAGGGTTGAGGCCAGCTTTAGCAAATTAGCAGGACCCTATTTCAAAATAAAATAAGTAAATAAGAAGGGCTGGAGGGTAGCTTGATGGCAGAATGTCCCTGGGTTCAATTCCTAGTTTTAAAAATAAGTGGTTTACACATATTGTGCATAGTACAAATGTAGTGTCCTATTTTTATGAAAAGGTGAACAACATATCCAACCAGATAATTTTTTTATTTCATGCAAGGTCTATTGAGGGTTTATGAGAATTATTTTGATAAACTCTTAAGCTGTGTTCTGTGATCCATTGCTAAACTGAGTTCCTTACAATTAATGATGAGTGGCCATGGTTAATAATTATTTCTTATTTTTAAAAATAGGAGTATAGCCAGGCGTGATGGTGCATGCTTGTAATCCCCGTGCTTGGGAGGCAGAGACAGGAGGATCGCGCAGGTTCGAAGTGAGCCTCGCTGGCTTAAGAGACCCTGTTTCTAAATAAAAATATAAAATAGATCTGAGAGTGTATCCCGGAGGTAGAAGGGTTTCCAGGAACCCCAGTACCACCCATCAAAAAAAAAAAAGGAATATAAGTTCCAATTATAATTCCCCAAATTTTATTGGGATAAATTTATTTTTACAATGTATAGATAAGAGCAGAATTATTTATATTTATATTTATTTTTTCAGAGGAAAGTACAGACTTCATATTTCCATCAGATTGCAAAAGGCCATTCTATAATCTGGTATAAATTTTAATTGGTCCTACTATGCTTTTAATTTTTTTAATTTTTTTAATTTTATTTATTCATTTTTTGTTGGTACTGGGGTTCCTGGAAACCCTTCTACCTCCGGGTTACACTCCCAGACCTATTTTTATACTTTTTTTGGAGACAGGGTCTCTTAAGCCAGCGCGGCTGGCTAAGAACCTGTGCCATCCTCCTGTCTCCACCTCCCAAGCACGGGGATTACAAGTGTGCACCACCACGCCCGGCTGCTACTGTGCTTTTTAAAGGGGATCTATCGCCTTTAAATAAGAGATGCTCAGTGCCTTTCACTGGAGGTAACCAAACATTTTCAGCAATATCAGCCAGAATCTAATGCATATCTATTACAGTGAGCTGTTTTCTATGAATGCCTTTGCTTTCTTCTATTATTCTTTGCATTTTTATATGAAAACCGAAGTACTGGATATTGGTAATATTTCCAGTTGACACATCATCCCAGCTTGCAATCAAGTTTTTAAACAGCCTTGTGTTTTGTTTTCAATTCTTGGTTGGTTGCCCCCTTTAACCTTATCAGAGCAGTTAAATTTCTTCAAACTTTTACCGAGAGCCATGTCAGCATCTTAAAGACAGCCACGGCTGACATAGCTCAGCAAAGCTCGACTGACCTTTCACCCTGTGGACGTTCCACGCAGAAGCCTGCACAACCACCTGAAGCTTGACTTCATTTCAGCCCATTCTGCCTTGTTGTCTGGAGGCAGCCGTGCTGCCCATCACAGTCTTTAAAATACTTTTGCTTTCCTTAAAGGACACCTGGGATCTTCTCTGGGCCTTGTAGGTGTCTGGGGGAGTGAAGTTTGAGTAAAGAGATGGAGAAAAACAGAAGTAAACCCAATATATTGTGTGTCTTGTGGCCTAAATGATAACCAAAGTATACTATTGCTAATTCACAGACACAAAGAGGTCTTATTTGAGTTGCAAGGATTGCTTTCTTATCAAACTCTCCTTTATTCCCTGTATCCATACCTCTTTGTCTCCTAGATTCCCTGGCCTTTCCATGCTCAAGGACCTATATGGTGATTTTCTAGGACAGATTCTTTTAACAAATATAATTCAGCCCTCCAAATCTGTGAGTTCTGCTTTCACAGATTCAACTAATCTCAGATTAAAAATATACTTAAAAATAATAACTGCAGGTGTGCTTGGGAAGCTGAGGCAGGAGGATAACAGGTGCAAGGTCAGCATACAGGAACTTAGCAAGACTGCTTAAAAATAAATTAAAGTGGGTGTGGAGAGTGTAATTCAGAGATAGAATGCTCCCAGTACCACAGAAAAGGAAAAAAGAAATTTTATTGGTAGTGAACATGCAGAGACGGTTTTTCCTTGTCATGATTCCCTAAGCAGATGCAGTGTAGCAACGCAGTGTTGCACAGCCTTTCTTCTGTGCCAGGCACTGTAAATACTCTCAAGGTGATTTAAATTGCATGGAGGACAGGTGCACATCCCACACAATACTACTCCATTTTATGTAAGAGACTTGGACATTCATGGATTCTGGTATCCCCAGGAGGTCCCGGAACCAATCTTTCATGTTTCCAAGAGATGGCTGTTAGTTGCCTCAGACAGTTTCTTTATTGCCATGACTAGATTATTTTCTCTCTCCAGATTTATTGAACATAACAAAATTCTATATTGAAGTGACCTCCACCTGCTGCTTCAAAACACGAACTATTTTTTGCTAATATCCTGTGAGGTTGCTCCTAGAGGATTAAAAAGCAAGCGTCCAAACATATGTGAAATGAATGGTCTAACTCATGTGACTTCAATATTTTTAGAAGATAATTGACAAGGAAGGATCAAGTCCCTCTGAGGGGCTGGTATGTCAGGAGGCCATTTCCTGCCCTGCCACTGGGATGCTTCATGTTCCTGGAAAGTGATGTTCCCATTATCTGATACATACCACAGGAATTATCAGTGCGGTCAGAATTTAGCATCTCTGATTGCTGGACTAGAGGAGACATGGCCTCAGCATGTTCATCTGAGAGAGGCCCACAGCAGCACAAATCGAGTGTGTGATTGGGCCCCAAGGATGAACGGCTTCTTTAGCATATTCTCCGCAAGCCAATCCAAGTCACCTCCCTCTACCTTCAAGCAACACCCCCAGCCCTATTTTTTATTCTTTATTTTGAAAATGGGTCTCCCTGAGTTACAACGGGCCTCACTAAATAGCTGAGGCTATCCACAAACAGTGATCCTCCAGTCTCAGCCTCCTGAATGCTGGGATTACAAGTGTGCACCACCACACTCAGCTTTTGGTTTTGAGTTTCTATGATGTCTGAATGCGAAGGGAATGGCTTTTAATTTCCATTCAACATCACATGTAAAGATAATAGTCATTCTATAATCTGCACAATGAAATTTATCCCTAAGTTAATTTTTGTCCTATTGCCACAAAGATTGGATACTATTAAGATCTTACATAAAATATGTTATTGGCTTAGTAATAGTTCTTCATAGAATTTTTCTTTTGAGGATGCTCTACAAAGTAATTTGTAGAGTTTAATTGAAGCTTAAGCTACTATAAGACCCTCTGATAAAATTGAATCCTGTTTCAATTCTATACTCATTTACTGAGCATCTTCAATGAATCTAGACCTTGTCTTTGCATTAGAATTATAAAAATAATAAGGTAGTTCTTGCTCTCAAATAGCTCACAGTGTGGTCAGAGAAGACAGGCAATAAACAGCTAACAAATGTCATGTGCTAATTGCTCTAAGTATGTAGTCAGGATGATGCCTTTTTCCATGGACAGGGTACCACAATTTTCCACACTTTAAAAATCATGATGTTCAGCCGGTTTAATGATCAAAGGTCAGGAGCATTCAAGCACATCCTGTAGGAGAGTGATTGAGATGACCTTCAGTGACCTTATTTGTTCATAATTTTACCACCGAAAACTGCTGGATTTCCACAAATCATAAGAAGAAATCCAGAGCTTATATTTTATAAAGGGCCCATGCATTTAAACAAAATGAAATACATTACGACCAACTACCATTAAGCACTCTATTAGGAGTCTATGAAATTGCCCACTGATCGAATTTTAACTACTGTCTTTACTGCCAATAATATATCCCTTCAGGAATTTTCATCTGATTTCATTTTCATTTCACAACCCAACTGCAATTACTATTCTTCTCCTGGCAAATATTCAAGTTTTCTCTCTCTCTCTCTCTCTCTCTCTCTCTCTCTCTCTCTCTCTCTCTCTCTCTCTCTCTCTCTCTCTTCCTATCTCACACACAAAGACAACATATGAATAAATCAATGCATAAAGCAACCATTGTAATTTTAAAGAATGCCTTTTCTCAATCTTATTCTAGATTTTGTTAGAATATGTTTTTTGTTTTTCCTGCTATTTCTTGGTAGAGCTTTTTTTTTTCTTTTTCTTTTTTGTGGTGCTGGAGATTGAACCCAGGAGCATTCTACCTTTGAGCTGCATGCCAGACCAATTTTATTTTCTATTTAGAAACAGGATCTCACTAAGTTGCTGAAAATCTTGGTAAGTTTCTGAGGCTGTTCTGGAACCTAAGATGCTTCCAACTCAGCCTTTGAAATACTGGGATTACAAGCATGTGCCACCATTCCTGGATTTCATTAGAATTTTAAAAAAATATTTCAACCCAATATAAATTTTATTATGTGAGGTTTATTTGAAATTTTAAGGAACATCTGCCCAATAATAATAGTAAGTCATGAGCTAATTACTCATTATATTTTCTTTAAATGTTGCACAATATTTATACATCATTTTCTTGAAGACTTTGCCACAATTTCAGGACAACTCTTTACTTTCTTGACATGTCCTCTGACAGGAATCACAGAGTTTTTGTGTAAAACTGAACTGATGAGTTATTTAGCCCAGCAACGACCTTCTGCCAAAGTGAAGTTCTGCCAAAGTGTCTCAATTTTTTTTCTTGGTTTATTTGTTTGTGGTATCAGAGATTCAACCTAGAGGAATTCTACCACTGCAATACACCCTAGCCTTTTTTAATTCTTTATTTTGAAATAGAGTCTCACTAAAGTTATTATGCACTAGCCTTGAACTTGTGACCCTCATATCTCAGACTCCCAAGTACAGAGATTACCGGATGTGTACCACCAGGCCTGGTAAACAAGGTTCTGTGAAAAGGACCTTACACTCTGTTTTTAAAAGTAGATATTTCACAAACATATCAAAGTCAATCAGTAAGCCAAACATGAGAAGGAGGGAGGGAGAGGGAAAGGGGTTGGAATTGGGTAAGGGTTCACTGGGTGATGTGTACGTGTATGCCTCTAACATCTTGTATTCCATTAAGATGTATGACTACAATGTACCAATAAGAAATAAAAAGTAGGCATAAATATGTGGCAAATTAGCCCATTCACTCACGCACTTTTTTTCACAGGTTAAAGACAAAGTTATCATAACTCTATATGGTTTGTATACTGTTAGAGGAAATGCAAAACGGTACACCCACTATGGAAAACAAATGATTGTCAAAATACTACAAATAGAAATGCCATATTATTCAACATATCCATACCTGAGTATTTCTTGAAAAGAATTTAAATCGGGATATCAAAAAAAATTAGAATGCCTATTTTCAATGTATCACTACTCAATAGTTAAGATGTGAAATAACTTAGTTTTCTACCTAGTGATAAATGGATAAAACAAACCTGGTATATGTTCAAAATAGAACACTATTCAGCTTTAAAAATGAAGATTTTGGAATATGCAACAACATGGATGAACCTGGAGGATATATTTTGCTCAATGAATAGGCTAGATATGGAAAAAATACTGCATAATTCTGTTACAGTCCGTGTGGGTTCATGCGACTCCCAAGAAAATTACTAAAGACACTCAGGTACAGGAGTGAAGACTTTGCTCTTACGCTTGAGCGCAGGGAGGATACATGAAAAAGGGAAGTGAGTCCCACAGCCTGTGGTCACCGGCAGCATTTCCTCTCAGCCTGGTGACATCTCCGAGTGGCTTCTCCTCATCAAGTGCAGAGGAGGTCCCAGGCATTGAGCAATTACATGCCTTGCTTCTGACTGCATGCCTAGTCAGCGTCTTCGTCTCCATCCAGGACTGCGTACTAGGAATGAAGCAAAGGTTACTTTTGTCCAGGGTTCTTCACGCATGCTCAAGCTGGTGAGAGCTTCTGAAGCTAGCTCAGCAAAGCAGAGTTCCTCAGCCCAAGAGTCTTACTTAAACTCCATCCTCTCACTTAGAGACCTCAGATCAGCAACCCTCTTTGTAACCCTCTTTAACAAAACCTAGTTCTTTGTAAATTTCTCTTATATGAGATATCTAAAATAGTCAAATTAATTGACTCGGAGAAAAGAAGTATGATCATCAGAGTGGAGTGGGGTGTACTAATCATCAGGCATAGAGCTCCAGTCAAGCAAGACAGTAAGCTCTAGTCATAGAGTCTCACATTTATTGGTTTATTACCTGCTTTCAGAACTTACTCATAGCCCCCTATGGGCATTTCCACTGACACTTTATTTTTTAATGCTCCTCCAATTGCACTGTTGGCTACAACTGGCCTCTGGGTTATTGCAGTGTTCATTGGGCAGAATTGCCACTTTGTAAATCTCTGTAGTGATCCACTGCACAGTTTTTTAATTTTACCTACAACTGACAATAATGTATTGTATACCTAGAACTCGTTAAGAAGCTAAATCCCATGTGGTGTTCCTACCAAAATAGAAATTAAATTAAACTAAAAGAAGGCAAGCCAACCTTATGGCTCCGAAATAGGATCTCACTAAGTTACTGAGACTGTCTTTGAAACTGCAATTTTCCTGTCTCAATCTTCTAAATCCTGGGATTACTGGTGTGCACCACTGAGCTTTGTTAATTTTTTATCTTTTATACTTATATCCTGGATCAAATAGAGATAATCAACAAGGAAGTAAAGAAAGAAGGAAATAAGTAAGGCAGGAAGGCACAAAGTAGAGTGAAAGAGGGAAAAAAGGTAAGAAAGAAGTAAGAAAGGAGGGCCAAGGGTGGTAGCACATGACACAAGTTTGTAATCCCAATTCCTGGGAGGCTGAGACAGGAAGATCACAGGCTTGGAGTCAGCCTCAGCATCCCAGCCAGGTCCTTAGCCATGTAGGGAGACCCTGTTTCTGAGTATATAGCTCAGAGTTAGAATGTCCCTGGGGTCAATCCCTAGTAAAACACACACATACAAACACACCCAAAATAGGAAAGGAAGGAAAATAAGAGACTGAGGAAGAGTTAGAGTGAATAAATATATGACCATGGGAAATTTTAAGTATACTTCTCTTAAAACTTGTAAAACTGTGGTTATTGGTCACTCTCCACCCTTTAAGGTCAGATGTATAGGAAGACACACACATTCACACCCACACTTCCACATAATCATGATGATTGGATCTGTTTTGAAAAAGGTCATGAGTCTTTGTGTTATTTTTTTTTTATCAGATGTTTCTGTCCATCAGAAAATTACTGTACCTGGAAGTGAAAATGGAAACTATCTCCTCTACTTGTCCCAAGGCAGAGTCAGGCCCATTCTACCAGCTTTCTAAATAAGCATGGGCCTGTCGATCCCATGGTATAACTGAGACCAGGGTACAACTAGAAACCGCTTTCTATAATCATATCTACGTGTGTGTGTGTGTGTGTGTGTGTGTGTGTGTGTGTATGATAACACACGAACATAGCACATTGAAATTTACTATGCATTTTCTTTCTTTTTTTTTTTTTTGATGGTACTGGGGTTCCTGGAAGCCCTTCTTCCTCCGGGCTACACTCCCAGACCTATTTTATATTTTTGAAACAGGGTCTCTTACGCCAGCACGGCTGGCTTCGAACCTGCGCGATCCTCCTGTCTCCGCCTCCCAAGCGCGGGGATTACAAGCGTGCGCCACCACGCCCGGCTTACTATGCATTTTCTATAAATAAATGTATATAGAACTGAATTATCATATTTGCAAAAGTCAACAATGTCTCATGACAATTGATAAGTTGATTATAATTCCATAAAAATATAAAGTGCATTGTTGTATTTTTAGACTGACAATCATATAAGTCTTTTTTTGCCAACATTTGTTAACTGGTATTCTTTTGTAACACACATAAATGAGTGTTAGGCTTTGTATATAATTTATCATTCAAATCCAAATCTTCAGAGTTAAAATGAGAACTAAGAAATCACCTCAACGTGGTTGGCATAAACAATTTCTGTCTTGGGCAAACAGGAGACTCTGTGACTCCACTCAGTCTAGAGATCATTGCACTAGAAAACTCATATGGAACCTGAACATTAATAACAAGTGACATAAAACATGGGGGGGAGCATAGATGGGAGGTACTAATGGCAAAACTTTATTTTTTGTTTATTCTTTTATCACTGTCTTTTTGAATTTTTATGAAATCATCATGATTCCTATTTCAGTGTTAGAAATAAATGCCAGGATCTCTCACCCCCAGTCTTCTGGCTTTTCCCTCTGCACAGGCCCATACTTCCCATGACAGGTGGAATAAATTTCACAAATTGGATACTGAGTTCATAACCACCTTTCTAAGCCCTGGAGAAAATGTGCAGCCCTGACTAGCAGTTATTGGGTTGGTCAAGGAAGGAAATTGCTAAAATAGATCTATTTAAAACTACAGAGCACAATTTATTAAAGGCTCCTTGTAAATGATTCAATACCCATAACCAGTAATTATTCCACGCTTAATTTCATTTTTAATTGTCTTAACTTTATAGTGAGTAATCCAGAATATAAAATATTGAGCAGAAAAATAAAGTTGTGAGATGTAAGGGTATGAAAACAGTTAATTACGTTTTATAAATATTTAATAAAGAGAAGCCAGACTTTGGATGAGAATTGCAGGCTTTGTAAATTGCCATGGTAACAATTAGTTTTTACTCCATATACAGGTATTAATGAGGAATTGGGGATTTATGCATTGATGTACTATACAATTTTAATCAGTGAAATGCATATAAAAGTTACCCTTGAAGATAAGGGTACATTTCTATATAAAATGTGTTTGCTCCATTTGCTTTCGCTAGAATTAGTTGTTCTCATAAAATATAACTTATCATGTACCTACGTTTACATGGCACAGTAAGCAAATACAGTTTCTGCCTTCACAGGCAATCATGAGATTATAATATTTTCTCTGCAAATTATATCAATAAAGTTAACTTAGCTTGAAAATTGAGTCTGATAACAGGCAAAATAGATATAGATTAACCATGGGTGACTACATGCTTTTATACAATACCACTGCGTCTCTGTTAACATTTGTTGAATATGATAAAAATTACCATATCACTTTTCATTGTTATGAAAACATTATACATCAACATTATTCAATTATCTATTTACATCCAAAATTTTAAATGAGCATCTACCCTGTTCTAGTTGCTAGAAATACCACAATGAGCTGGAAGATGGGGTTAAGGCTTCTCTGTAGCTTATGTGTTAATGGAGGAGATAGATAAGATATAAATCCATGAACTATTTTAATATAACTTCAGAGAATCATAAGATGTATGAAGAAAAATAACAAAAGCTAATTATAATGGAGTTTCATCTGGTTAGGGGAGGTTGCTTTTTTTGTGTTTGTGTGATACTAGGGATTGCACCCAGGGTCATTTTACCTCTGAGCTACATCTCCAGCCCTATTTTATTTTTTATTTTGAAACAGGTTTCATTAAGTTTTGGAGAGCCTCACAAAGCTGCTGAGTTTGTTTGTGAACCTGTGATCCTCCTGTCTCAGCCTCCTTAGTACTAGGAATACAAGTGTGCATTACCACACCTGGTTGGAAGGTTGCTTTTAATGTGTTTGTTGATGTTGGTTTTTACTCAGGATGGTTACAAAGGTGTCTCCAAGGTAGTGCCAGCTGAATAGAATAGTTCCCTTGATAAGGCATGGGAACTCTCAGGCAAATGTTAGGAAGGAAGTATAAAGCCAAGGAAAAGAAACTAGGAAGGGAATATTGGCTATTAAAAAGTAGGGAGGATGTTAGAGTGGTAGAAAATGAGTTTAAGAGGTACAGAAGGACAAGATCATGAAATGGAAGTGATCAGAGCATCTCAGTAATCAGAATAGTGGCCCCACTTGCTGCCCATTTCTGATACCTTCAATCTATGTTACATTAAATTAAAAGAAAGCATGGAGGATGTTGTAGCTATGATTGAGTTAAAGATCTTAAAAAAGGAGTGATTATCCTGGATTATTTGGGTAGACCCACTCTAACCACACAAGTCCTTAAAATCGAAGAACCTCTCTTTACTATGGCCAGTAAGAATGACAGAAGCTGGGGTTGAATGATGCTATACTGCTGGGTTTTAATTTTTTAATAGGAATTAAACCCAGGGGGACTCTACATCTGTGCTACACCTCCAGATTTATTTTAATTTTTTATTTTGAAATAGGGTTTTGTTGAGTTGCTGAAAGTTTCACAAAGTTGGTCAAACTGGTCTCAAATCTGGGGTTCTACACTCTCACGCTCCTAAGTACTGGGATTATAGGTATGTACCTTCATGCCTTGCTCAAAAGTGCTGGCTTTTAAGATGCAGGAAGAGGCCAAAAGTGAAAATCTTTTTTTATCCAGGCATGGTGATGCACACATGTAAGCTCAGTACTTGGGAGGCTGAGACAGGAGGATCACAGATTCAAAGCCATCCTCAGCAATTTAGTGATGCTCTCAGAAACTTAGTGAGACCTTGTTTCAAAACAAAAAATAGGCTTCGGGGATATCTCAGAGGTAGAATGCCCCTGGCTTCAATTCCTAGCACCACAAACAAACAAATAAACAAAACACCAAAAAATAAAACAAATAAAAGCTGGAAAAGACAAGAATAGATAGATTCTCATTCATAGGCTCTAGAAAGCAATGCAACCCTGTAAATACCCTGATTTTAGCCAGTGAGACCTTTGTTAGACTTTATACATATGGAAATATAAGAAAATAAATTTATATCATTTTAAGCCGGTATGATTTTGCTAATTTGAACAGCATCAGTAGAAACTACTTCAAGAATTTTGAACAGGAGAGAGAGAGGACGTGCATGACTCGGTTTTTAAGCATGGCTTCTCTGGAGCTATGTGGGGAGCATATTGTCAGAGTGGAGGATGGTGACAAGAAGATTGGACAGGATGTCACCATGGTTATTTGAACAAAGAACACAAAAGCAGTGGTGATAAAAAGTGAAAATATTTGGGATAAAATTTAGGTGCAAAATCAACATAAAAGTAGTTTTCAAAGCCATGGGGTCAGATGAGACTATCTAATTGGACTGTCCAATACGATGGCCACCAGCTATATATCACTATAGATTAAAATTAATTAAAACCAAGTAAAGTTAAATATTTAATTTCTAAGGCATATTAGTCATATCTCTAGTTTTCAGTGGCCATAGTGGACAGCACAGAAGAGAACATTTCCAGCATCACAAAAAATTAAAGGTAAGACAAGATAATAAAAACAAAACAAACAAAATAAACAAACCCCTGAAATATTTCAACCATCCGAATAAGTAATAGGAAAAGAAATAAGCAAAGTAGATTTAGATGGGTTCATGCTTATCTTTTTTAAGGCTTGAGATATCAAAATACAAATTAAAATTTTATCATTAAAATGGTTCTACTTGTGATTAAAATTAATGTTATTGCTGAGTAAATTTAACTACTAAATCAGCTAACTACTAGGGGCTGTAACTTTCTCTGAGATTCCAGTTATTGTTAAATTTCTTTTGTTGTTGTTGTTGTTGTTGTTGTTGTTGTACTAGGGATTGAACCCAGGGGCATTCTCCTCTGATATATAACCACTGTTATATTTTATGCTTTGTTTTGAAACAAGGTTTCACCAAGTTGCTGAGGCTAGTTACCAGCCTGTAATCATCCTGTCTCAACCTCTTCAGTACTGGAATTGTATGCCTGTGCCACCATGCCTGCTAAATATTTCCTAGAAAAGATCATGGCATCTGGAGGAGAGTCAGAAAAGAAGAAATATAGTCAGAGAAGAGTTACCATGGCACTAGGTAGAACATTGCATTCTTCACAAGTTTATATTGTGCCATCTTTGAAGGAGAGGACAAAAGGAGAAGAGGGGCAAACAAGAAAGAAAAATTAACTTGATAAATGAAGCAAACGCACAACTTGTTCTGACTATTCCCAGATTCATACAAAGAGGCTCAATCAAAGTTTTCTCTTTTTACTATTTCTACTTGAGAGCTTCTCTTTTATGTTTCCAATAAATGACCCCTGGCTGAGAATTTATCAAATGTCTACTATTTCTCAACTGCAGGAAAGCACTCAATATCTTAGAAGCAGTTGACCTCTGATACCTCACTATTTGATGGTTTTGATGTGTTCGTGTAAAGGCTAGAAAAGGGTGAGAATCTTGCAAGGAGTCAGACCTTAGGTGGAAGACTAATGGGAGTATGAGAGACTGGGAGAGAGCTTGAAGAGTTAGAGTCTAGGGATAGAAAGCAGCAAGAAAATGGACAGTCCTGGAGAACATTAAGTGAAATTAGCCAGTCACAGAAAGCAAAAGTTATATGTTTTTCCTCCTATGTGGAAGCTAGTAATCAGGATATAGGAGGGTCTTTGGACAATGGAGGAGAAATCCTACTGGAGGGAGGGAGTTGGTCTTGGGGGGATTAATGAAAGAAACACTTCATTGACCTTATGTCTATATGTGAGGATACCAACGCCAATCTTAATATCATGTGTGCGAAGAAGGGGAGAGCAGGGAGCAAGCTGGGGGGAAGCCCACCAAGTTCTGTGTGCATGTATGTCACCCTCACTCTGAAATGCATTATGATGTGAGACTGTACGATGAGAATGTCCTAATAAATATATGTACAAAAAGAAAGCACAAGTAAGAGGAGAGCGCCATCATTTTGACTGTGACAGTGTATGTATACAGCCGTTGTCTAACAAGCACTTCTCAAGTTTACGTAAGTCTGAATTTTTTCTTTGGGATAATGTGCAAAATTAATCTTCAATTCTATTCTCATAATCACTGCCTTGCTGACACAAAATAAAGTATGTTAAAATAATAACTAAATAAATTTGTCTGCCAAATATAAAATTGCCTGAAAAAAGAGAGAGAAGAGTAAGCCAGATATAAGCCTTAATTCCTTTAACAGACATTTATCGAGCACTTACTCTTTGTCAAGCCCTGTCCTTGATAGAAAGAGTACAATGATTGTAAGAGACATTTCCCCCAAGAAGTTTAAGTCACCAATTACATAGAATATTTGATTTTGTGCTCTTCTTTTATTTTATCCAGAGGATTTATCTCTTTCCATTCTTTTTTTTCTTTTCTTTTCTTTTATCCTTTTCTTTTTTTTTTTTTTTTTTTTTTTGCAGTACTGGGGATTGAACCCAGGGCCATTCTACCTCCAAGCTATACCCCCAGCCCTATTTTTCATTCTTTATTTTAAAACGGGGTCTCACTAAGTTGCAGAGGGCCTCACTAAGCAGCGCAGACTGGCTGTGGACCTGCGATCCTCCTCCTGTGGCAGCCTCCCAAGTATTGGGATTACAAGCGTGTACCACCATGCCTGGCTTCTTTGCCATTTAAATTGAAGGCCAACAAATGAGTAGTTCATTTGTTATAAACACTAAATTAATATATAATAATTTTAATGGTCTTTATGAACATTTTCTTAGATTAATTGACAGGAATAGAGACAACTTTCTGTATTTTTACCTATGTTTGGTGACCACTTTTATGGTAACAAGTATGGAAGATTCCCCTACCCAGATCAAAGCCTGGAGGACATAGCTACATCACTTAACTTATCAGTAAGTAATCAACAATACCATTCCCACTCAAGTTTCAGAATATAACAAAACTATACTATCCATAGAAAAGAAGTGAATTGTATGAGCTTTGCATCTCAGTAAACCAGGAGACAATACAGATGTATAGCCTATCTTTGTTCTGGTTATGGAATAAAAATTTTCTTTTTCTTCTCTATGTCTAGCCCAAGGCAACCAGAAATGAGAGTATATTTTCTCCTTTTCTATGTAGAGTAACCATAGAAGTTTCTTCTGTGGTTCTTTTGTTAAATACTGTGGCTACTCCTAATGGATATGAGTTGTCATAGTGACAATTTAAAGGAGATTGGAAAAAAAATTTTAAAGGATAGGTAATATCAGTTAGACATTGAGAGATAAAAAAATTAAACTGAAATATCTGTGGATCAAATCTATGAACTGTCCAACTAGTACGCCTCAGAATTGTCAAAGGCATCCTAAACAACAACAAAAAAAAAAAAGAAAGAAAAAAGAAAGAAACAGAAGCTGGAGAAATTGTCACAGCAAGAAGAGTCCAAGGAGACATGGCAGCTAAACGTAATAATGTGACCTAGGTGTAATCCTGGAAAAGCAAAAGAATATTGTGTAAAATATAAGTGTGTGTGTGTGTGTGTGTGTGCGCACATGTGTGTGTATGTGTTCTCAAAGTTTCTCTTTAGATAAAAAACTACTTTAGAAAATAATGTTTATTTTTATTTTTTAAAGAGGAGGTGTGAACTCTATTTGCTTACTGAAAATGGAAAAACATATCTCAGAATCACAGGTGTAGTTTGGGCCATGCCCATTAAACCCAGAGATAATGAGAGCATTAAGACATTGACCATCTGGTTCTCAGCCAAAATTTCCCAGCTGTACTTCCTCTGATTTACTGGCTTCTCTTTCACAATCTGCTTCATCTACTCACCATGTACATAATCCACCATGGAGAACATCACTACCTTCAGTCACTGCCTCAGCTTGAGCAAGTCTTAGCTGGCTTAATTTGAATTTCTTAAGATTAGATACAGCAGGTTCTATCCAGCAAATGGCTTCTCTATCATTGAAACAGATATGTAAACTTAGACCACGAAGTCATTTTGGGAAGAGTAGATAAAGGGTCATGTGGCAGCCTCTTATAATGTCTCCAAGAGAAAGTTCTTTAAACAAAAAATTAACTAGAGAGGAGGATAATAAAAGTTTCAGAACATGTGGCAAAAGCACACTATAAATATATACCTATACTACAAATTATAAAGCATAATGTAAATAGTCTTGCCAGTACCAAAGGGTTCTGCCTCCATGGATGAATCAACCAACTGTAAATCAAATGTTGCAGTACTGGGGATGAAACCCAGAGGCATTCTATCTCCAAGATACACTCCTAGCCATAGTTTTTATCCTTTATTTTGAAACATGGTCTCACTAAGTTGTAGAGTGACTCACGTAGCTGAGGCTGCCCATGAACTGTGATCCTCCTGTCTCAGCCTCCCAAGTACTGCTATTGTAAGATGTGCCACCACGCTTGGCTCAAAGGTATTTTTAAGTTTCATTTTTGTTGAACATGTAAGACTATTTTCTTTGTCATTATTATATAACAATACAATATAGTTCAGGGCATGGTGGCACACTCCTCTAATTCCAGTATTTGGGAGGCTGAGAAAGGTGGATCTCAGGTTCCACGGCAGCCTCAGCAACTTAGAGATGCCTTCAGCAACTTAGTGAAACCCTATTTCAAAATAAAAAGTAAAATTTGGCTGGGATAGTGGCCTAGAGGTAGAATGTCCCTGAGTTCAATACCAAGTACCACAAGAAAAGAGAAAGAAAACAAACAAAAAAAGTATAGTATACCAACTAATTACATATGTATTCATATTGCATAAGTAATGTAAGGATGATTTAAAGTACATAAGAGGATTGTATTATATGTGATTACTACATCATTTTACAAAGAAACTTGAGCATCTGCTCATTGTGACATTCAGAAGGAGTCCTGGAACAACCCCTGCTCCCCATAAATACTGAGGTATGACAGTATAAAGAAACACAACAGAAATTGTTATCTACTATATGTTACCACATCAGAGCTGTGTAATGAGCACAATCTCTTGATATCACCAGAGAATAAATATGAATTTAATGGACTGGTCTTCAGGATTCAGCAGACATGGGCTAGGCTTAGCAGGCTGGTCATCATCTGTCTTCATCTGTGGTTATTGCCATAGGCATGACATCTCGTGGTTGCCTGGTGATTGGCTGCAGCAATAGGGATAGCAAGGCCACACCTCTCTCCTCTAACAGGCTAGCCTGTTTGGGCTCATGGCAAAGACATAGGAGAAAGAAAGGAGATGCAAATGGCTGGTGCTTTTACACATCTCTGCTCTCATCACAATCAGGAGCAAACACTAGTCAAAACGGTCACATAGTCCAATTTTGAATCAAGGGTCAGAGAAATTTGCTCCCTATGTGTAAGGACTGCTAAATCACCTTACTGAGGGTGTGAACATGGGGGAAGAGGTTAAAACAGTCAATGTGCTCCATAAATGAAACACTTAATTAGATGGTGAGATTAATTCAAGAAGCCCACCCAGAGGAAGTGACTCTGAATGTGTTTAAGCCAAATTATAGGAAAGCACTCTGGACGCATTCATCGTTTGGTCTGGTTTTAAAGTAGTTCTACTTTCACTTTTATGGATAAAGGGATCAAAAGAGGACAGGATGTAGCGGCTTCTATGTCCCGGAGTGAAATTATGATTCAGTTATTAACTCTGCTGCTCGGTAGCCCACAAGAAGTAAAGCCGCATCCTTCGATTTGGCCTTATCTATTGTGACAAGGCTCCAGGGAGCTGGTGTGCATGAAATTCATTTCATGTCTCATTCACAGAATGCCTGAGTTTTGAAAATACCTTTATGATGTTTCGGGTTTCAGTTACCTAGTGTGTGATCTCACAAACTCACAGTCTTCAAAAGAAAGAACATTAACTCTCAGGAGCTTGAGGTTCTTTGTTATGGGAAAACCCAAGAGACAGCATGGCAGGAGAAGCATCCAGGAGCACATGGGTCACTTTTGATAAAATGTCATGTACTCTAAGGGCAATAGAAATATGAATTTTATGCAAACTCACAGCTGAATCAGTGGCACAGGCTCAGATAAAATAGATTCAAACCATCCTTATGTATAATACATTAACAGATAGATCATAGTCTCCTCATATCACAGGTTTCTCAAAATACTTATTATACATAAGAAATATCGTATGGTGACCATGGCTGCAAATAGATATATGAATTTGCAACTAAGAATAATAACAGTTTTAGGAAAAATAAAATTACACCTCTCTCTCATTAAATAAGAAGAGGGAGGAATACACAAAAGACCTGAACCATTACATCTCTGAGAGATGAAGGCATTTGCCTAAGGGTGTGTAAGTAGGATTCAAGCCTAGGTCTGAGGAAAGAAATTGAATGGAATAATAACCACAGCAAGAACAATAACAAAGTCAGAAAAAAACAGCAGACATGTATACAGTGCCAGGAATGCTCTAACCTGCACCAGTATGTTTGTCCCACTAATTGAGGAGGTTTAATTCTTGGTGTGTAACATGACAAAGTCTATTTAAAATTTAATACATCATATGAGGTAAAATGTCTATGCCATATGTTACCTATTATGCTACAGCTCAGCTTTATAGAAACTTAAATTTCCAGCCAGGCGTGGTGGCTCACGCTTGTAATCCCCGCTCTTGGGAGGCGGAGACAGGAGGATCACGCAGGTTCCAAGCCATTATCGCTGGCTTAAGAGACCCTGTTTCCAAATAAAAAATATAAAATAGGTCTGGGAGTGTAACCTGGAAGTAGAAGGGTTTCCAGAACCCCAGTACCACCAAAAAAAGTGTTATGAATACTCCAACACTTTCTGTGACTGTGACTAAATACTAATCCAGTATATGGATATAGCACATTTTATTCATGCATTCCTTAACTGAAAGTTTCATTCCACCATGTGGCAATAATGAATATACTCCTATGAA